>NW_015094508.1:7031619-7071118 GCF_001431845.1 Calidris pugnax | reverse complement strand
GGCTGTGACCGGGCGGTGGGGCAGGCGGTGGGGCTTGGCGGGCCTCCCTGGGGCCGGGGCGGGTTGAGGGGGGAAGGCTGCGGGGCGGCCCTGTGGAGGGAAAGGCCCGGGTGGGCTGCAGGTGTGCGGGGCGTGCTCCCAGCGGCCCAGGCGGACAATAGCGGCAGGAAACTTCACGGCCTGCGGGGTTCACGGCGCCTTTCCCCAAATAACGCCCGTTCCGTGGCAGCTTCCCGGTGGGCTGGTGCGTGTGGGGGGAGAGGTGAGGGCTCCGCGCTGTGTGTCTCTCCGTGTCAGCCGCAGGGCGGGAGGAAGGGGCAGGGAGACAATGGGGTGAGGGGCTGGGGCTGCAGCCGGGGGGCTGTTCGGCAAGGGGCCTGCCAAGGCGGGCAGGCAGGGTGCTTTCAGGAGCTCTATAAAAGAGGTGGGTCGCTCTTTCCACATGGGGGAGGATACGAAGGTGTTATCGAAGCGTTTTAACATAAGGGGTTAATTCTTTTCTCTGCAGTGAGTACTACCTCTGAATACTCTCCCTCAGTGCGGAAGAGGGCTTTTAGGCTTCTCCAGGTGGACTAGACAAATGAGCGGTATTTGAGAAAGTGAGAGGGCAGAAGGATACAAGCAAAGGGCCAGATTTAATAGGGAATGTGGAAATAGTGGAAGGGTTGCAATGTCAGATCCGTTGTGCTACTAAGAATGGAGCTGAATTTCAGTGTAAAATGAAGATGATGGTTACCTCTTGTGGTCTTTTGAGAAATGACAGTTGCGTGCTTATTGCATAAAATGTACCATTTTTTGTCATATTTCACAGCCTTTGTTCGTAGGATTGAGGGCTACTAACAGTTAGAAAATGAAACAAGATCCTGTCTTTTCATAAGGCTCCTGCTGTAGTAAATTAATTGACCAATTTGCTGTTGTCAAATAAAGTGTACAACTATTTTATTTTCCTAAGGTACGTTTACATTCTCTTTGTATAGTCAATTTTGGTGTTTTTCAGATTTTGTGTTGATTGTCCTTGTTCGCCCTACAGACTTTTTCCAACAAAAAGAAGGAAAGGAAAGAAGGGAAAAGAAGAGTTGAATGTTTTTTCTTTAGAAAAAAAATAAAATGTCTATCTTTGTTTGCAATTTCCATTTGGAAACTAAAGATACCTTCTTCTTAAATAATATTAAAGTGTTGGGTATTAATTTAAATAAGTTTTTTTCATCACTTGTAAGTACAGCGGGGAGTGATTACTGCACTTTGCTAATTTTGATTATTTTTTTTTCAGTCATCATTTGAGAGTGCCCAAATAATTTGCTGACAAAAGAGAGTGATCTTGAGTGCCTAATAGTGACCTCCAACTTTCAAAAGTTAAACAATTGGTCACAGAAATGTTGAAGAGCAAAGATTCTCAGTTCCTATTTTTCCCAAGGGCATCTTAACATGAGATAAAAAAGATAGCTCTTAGCAAGTTTCAAGTATCATGCCTTAGGTTGAATAAAACTACATTAAGGGTTTATTTCTTTTGGGTAAAATATGCCGCTTTTGGAACGGAGGCTCCTGTTGGAATCCAAAAGATTCAAAGATTAATCTTTTGTTCATTAAAATGCATGGGAAAAGGCAGGCTAAGATGCAAGCTAACCAAGTAAGTGTAGTAGTATGTTTACTTTCTTCCATTTGTAAAAGTAGTTTCAAAAAAATCTGAAATCTGAGTAATAGTAGACACCGCTGATTTAAATAATTTCAGTATCCTAAAATAATTCTCTAGGATTCTGGAGTCTTTCTTTGAAAATCTTCAAGATCAGGTTTTGAATAGGAAAATATAGATAGACTCTGGGAAGCCTGGAATTTATATTTAAGATCGAATTTTAGGTTACCATCACTGGAAAGAAACTCTGAACTTTTTCTCTTGATAAGGAAGTAAACCATCAAGAAACTGGGACGGGGGGAAAAAGGTGGGAGTAGGAATGATATTGGAAGGCAAAGAAACAGGAAGAACCTTTGTAGTCAGTTTCTTGTTACGTATTTATCGTCATAGTGTGTGCCTATGCTTTCGTTAAACTATCGGGTCCAACACCTCAGCAATGGCAAGGGCCAGACAAGATGCTTAGAACATTCTTCCCTTTCCCTGTGCTCCATGGTTTGCACAACCTCCTTTGTGGACTGTAGCAGCAATTTTTTCCTGTTGATCAAAATCAGCAGCCTTCACCTTTCAAACCACAGCAGGCTTCAGTAGAACAATTTGTCTATGAAGAGTTTGCAGAATAAAATTTTTCCCTGGATTGGGAGAGACAAAGATGTTGGACTCGGAAGCATTTTGTGGTCTGAATTTTACCTGTGGAGCACCAGTTGGATCACACTAAGCAATGCAATTAATGTCTTTTGAGGACATAAGTTTTCTATCGTTCTCTCTATAAAGGAAGAAATGCCTGGCTTGGAAAGATTTTGTTTAGATGGTTTGAGGTACTTTAAAAGTCTGTCCTTTATTCTACAGGAGCCAGGTCAGGTATCCCAGAGCGCATGTAAGATAGGATGAACCTTTCGTATTATCTTTACAGAACAGACTAGGGATTGGGCACTTTCCAACGCAAAACCAGTTGTCTTATATGATCTTGTACAAAAATTTGCCCAGTAATACATTTTCTACGCTGGAGCTGCCCCCTAAAACTGTGTTTGATCTCTTCCTTAGTTACATTGGAGGTGATGGCGGAAACATTGATCCTTGTCCATTCTTTCCATCCTCTTCATGATTGTATACTTCTCTGAAGTACTTCCTCTCTCGTCCTTTTCCCCCAACCCTCCAATCCAAAGAATCCCAGTCTACTTAGTTGTTCTTTGGATGGAGTCCTTTGCTGCTTACAGCTGATTGTTACTAACTCATCATGACTTGGTAGAACAGGAAAAGTTTTTGGCAGGTGGGAGAAGAGAAGACAAGAGAGTTATAACTGTTGGGAGGATCAGAACTGCACATAGTATATGTGTGCTTCATGTTTTTACAGAGTGGTTTAATGAATTTTAGGATTTTGTTCTCCGCTCCACCTCTACTAAATCCTGTTTAGCTGCTTTTTAACTGATATTTTTGTGAAACTGTTATGTCTCCAGAACAATTATATCAGCTCACAGCTCATCACTAGGTATGTAAGGTCAGAAGTTTGTGTCAGTTCACATTTATTAAGACTGAAATTCACTTTGTTAGTGTTTTTAAACTTCACTTAGTGTTGTGATATTCTTTCGTGGTTGCCTTTAGCACGCTGCATTATCATCAGCAAATTTTGTCACTTCATTAATCCCATCTTTTTGGAGTTGAGGTATAAATATGTGAAAGAATACAGAATCCAATGTGGAAGCCTCCAGGGCTCCACTGGTCACCTAGTTCCATTCAGAAAAATGAACAGCTGTTTCTGTTTCTTTCCTACCTTTTGACCGTTTATCCAAGAGAGGATCTCTCTTCTCATCTCACAGGAGCATGGTTTCTTTAGGACCTTCTGGTCAACAGTCTTTGGAAATCAAATAGATTATGGTAACTGATGTCTGCCTATTGTGACTTCTTCAAAAAATTCCATTAGATTTGTGAATCATGATTTCCCTCTGTAGATGGGACTTTTTTCCAGTATGTGTTAACATATTTAGATTAGGGAAGACGAGGTGGGGATGGAGGGAATTGCGGGTGTCTCTGAGCAAAGTACAAGTGTGTGCGTGCTCATCATACCGTCATGTGCTCATCATACCATCTCGAAGACAGTTCCATCTTTAATAGACACTCTTTTTATTTCTACTGTGGAGTGCTAAATGAGTGAGGTTCTTAGCCATACTTAACGTGCTGGAACGATGTTTCACGTAGCCTGGAACAGCCTGGGAAGCACTTGGTGTTGTTAAATCACTATTCACTCAAAAGCCAGAGCAGAAAGCAGGCTTCTTTGCTTGCCTGGTTTGTGGTGTTGAGCAGGCACACTGTAGCACAGATTGCTGTTTGGGATTTTGTGAGCATTGAAACAATCATGGCATGCTAGAATGCATGGTGTTCACAAGAGGAACAGTGAGTTAAAATGGCCCAAGTAAGCAAGCAAGATTAGTCATCATCTGCCACAGAGGCATCATTTTACAACTAACTGTGGAGACAGGCTGAGAGAGTTGGGGTTGTTCTGCCTGGAGAAGAGAAGGTTCCAGGGAAACCTTATAGCAGCCTTTCAGTACCTGAAGTTTACCACCTTTGAATGAGGGGACAGGCAACTCAGGAGGAATACAGAGATCTTCTTAGGTTATACAGAGAAAAAGTTAGGAAGGCAAAAGCCCAGCTGGAACTCAACCTGGCCATTAATATATGGGACAACAAAAATTTCTATAAATACGTCAACAAAAAGAGAGTCAGGGAGAATGTCCGTCCCTTACTTGATGCGGGAGGAAACATTGCGACCAAGGAGGAGGAGAAGGCTGAGATACTTAATGCCTTCTTTGCCTCCGTCTTTAATTGTCAGCCCAGCTACTCCCAGGGTATTCAGACTCCTGGGCTGGAAGATAAGGATGGTGAGCAGAACAACCCCCCCTGTAATCCAGGAGGAAGTAGTTAATGATCTGCTTATTTACCTGGACACGCATAAGTCTACGGGGTCGGATGGAATTCACCCACGGGTACTCGGGGAGCTGGCAGAACTCACCAAGCCTCTCTCCATTATCTATCAACAATCCTGGTCAACAGGGCAGGTACCAGATGACTGGAGGGTGACCAATGTGACACCCATCTACAAGAAGGGCTGGAAGGAGGATCGGGGAAACTAGAGGTCTGTCAGCCTGACCTCGGTACTGGGAAAGATCATGGAGAGGATCATCTTGGGTGAGCTCTCACGGCAAGTGCAGGGCAGGCAAGGGATCAGGGCCACCCAGCATGGGTTTATGAAAGGGAGGTCCTGCTTAACCAACTTGATCTCTTTCTGTGACCATGTGACCCTCTTTCTCAATGAGGAGAAGGCTGTGGACGTTGTATACCTAGACATTGGTTAGGCCTTTGACACCGTCCCCCACGGCGTTCTCCTGGAGAAACTGGTGAATCATGGCATAGACAACTGTACCCTTCACTGGATAAAAACCTGGCTGGATGGCTGTGCCCAGCGAGTTGTGATTAATCACCAGTGGTGTCCCTCAGGGCTCAGTTTTGGGGCTGGTCTTGTTTACTATCTTTATTGATGATCTAGACAAGGGGATTGAGTGCGCCTTCAGTAAGTTTGCAGATGACGCCAAACTAGGTGGGAGTGTTGATCTGCTTGAGGGTCAGAAGGCTCTACAGAGGGATCTGGACAGACTGGATCAATAGGCCAAGGCCAATGGGATGAGGTTTAATAAGGCCAAGTGCCAGGTCCTGCATTTCGGTCACAACAACCCCAGGCAACGCTACAGGCTTGGAGAAGAGTGGCTGGAGAGGTGCCCAGCAGAAAACGACCTAGGAGTGTTGGTGGACAGCCAGTTTAACATGAGCCAGCAGCGGCATCCTGGCCTGTATCAGGAATAGTGTGGCCAGCAGGAGTAGGGAAGTCATCGTGTCTCTGTACTCGGCACTTGTGAGGCCTCACCTTGAGTACTGTGTTCAGTTTTGGGCCCCTCACTACAGGAAGGACATTGAAGCACTAGAGCGTGTCCAGAGGAGAGCCACCCAGCTGGTGAGGGGCCTGGAGAACAAGTCCTATGAGGAGAGGCTGAGGGAACTGGGCATGTTTAGTTTGGAGGAGTCTGAGGGGAGACCTCATTGCCCTCTACAACTACCTGAAAGGAGATTATAGAGAGAGGGGTGTTGGCCTCTTCTCCCAAGTGAATAATGACAGGACCAGAGGAAATGGTCTAAAGTTGCAGCAGGGGAGAGTGGTCAGGCACTGGAACAGCCTGCCCAGGGAGGTGGTGGAGTCACCATCCCTGGAGGTATTTAAGAAACGTGTAGATGTGGTTCTTCAGGGCATGCTCTAGTGCCCGAGATTATTGGTTTGTGTGTGGGTGTGATGTGGTGGGGTGTTTGTGGGGGTTTTTTGTGATTTTTTTGAGGTTGGATTTGATGATCTCAGAGGTCCCTTCCAGCCATGGTGATTCTGTGATTCTATGAAGGCAGCCTAAAGGAGAGATGGGGAGGGAGTGGATTGATAGGACAAAGGGTAGCTTTTAAATTGGAAGAGGGGAGATTTAGGTTAGATATTAGGAAGAAATTCTTTGCTGTCTGGGTAGTGAGACACTGGAACAGGCTGCCCAGAGAAGTTGTGGATGCCCCACCCCTGGAGGTGTCAAAGGTCAGATCGGATGGGGCTTTGAGTCTGGTGTCCCTCCCCATGGCAGGGGGATTGGAACTCAATGATCTTTAAGGTCCCTTCCAACCCAAAACATTTTATTATGGCAAAGAACATTTCGCTTTGCTTTGACTGTATGACACAAGATCAATGGGAAATCAAAGAGTATTTACATGGTAGTGGCTGAACTGATTGACTGTGGGTTTAAATAAAAAAAAACCTTTTGTGCTTACAAACCCACCTCAACAGTTTTCTCTGTCCTGCAGTACCACTTCTTTTTTAGTTGGAGTCAATAAGCTGGTTTTCATGCGCTAGCTGGTTGCATTTAAGTGCTGAACTATCCTGGCAGTAGTAGTGTGTGGTGTTTGCACTAAATGGCATGTACTTTACCTGCTGTTTGTATTGCTGGCATGACAGACATGATAGACTATTATGCAGCACCTGAGAGCTCTGTAAGGCCTTAAAAGCAATATCTTTTTCCATTGTTTCCATGGTTCACCTGGTGGTAGAATCAAACAAATAATGAGCACCTCCTGCATCAAATTCAGTGTAGTACACTTACTGTCCGCATGCAAGTGTTGAAAAGTCTCTCAGCTTCCTTTCTAAGATCCTCCGATCGAGTTGTGATGGAGGTTTGCTGTGACACAGAACAGATTCAGTTCACAGAATGGGTATGGAGCCTAGTTTAGCAGTCCTAGTAATTTTGGGGTTTTGTGTTGGGTTTGCTTTGTTGGTTGGGGTTTGTTTTTCCTAGAACGACAGATACCATAATTTTAGAGATCGGACACTCTGCAGAAACAGTATGCTGACTCTTCTGTGTGTTTCACTCCAGACTACTGGATGGAAATCACCTCCTATTACAAAAGTCATTTAGGCCAGTTTCCTAATTCCTTTTGTTTAAAGACGATTGGAGAAGGCTGGGGGGGAAAAGGCAAGGATAAAAGTAAGTTATAACATGTCATGAACACATATGCATTCCTACTTAAGGTCTGGATTTTCTGTTAGTTGCCACAGAGTGCCTTTTTCAGTTGCTTTCTGTTGATGTCAATTCTACCAGAGAAACCAGTAAACATTTGTTGTCGGACAGTAAGGTAAAAAGCAGCACTGAGGGTAATGTGTGTGTCAATAAAGATTTCAACATGTTTGTATAACTTGTGGCTTTTTTGACTTGCTAACATTTATGTGAAGAGCTAAAAGTATATCTGTTACAGGAGTATAATCAATGTAGAGTATACAGTGAATTACATTGCAGAGAATCCTTTTTTTCTGAAAGATGTAGTGAAAATTGCTGGTTTAGTGTTAAAAGGCACTAGATTTTCTTCTATTCCTTCAAATGCAGCTGAAGGAAAAAACTCTAGTTTCTAATGGCAATTACAGAGCTTTAAATTAAGAAGTACTAGACTTGCTATCCTCTTACTATAGTACTTAATATAGTGAGATCAGTCTGTGCCAAACACAGTCATGGCACAAAGCCAAGTACTTTTCTAAGGAAAATGACCTAGCAATTCAAGGCATATATTCACTGTTCCATACACTGTCAAGAGCCAAACAGATGAAAGGACTGGGAAGCAAAGTGTAACAAGGACTTCAAATGTGTTGTCCAGCAGAAAAAAGTAGTGACTTACCTTGTAGGGGTATAGTTCCTTTGCCTTAATTGAAATAACATTGCCCTGTGATTAGCTTTGAGCTATTTAACTGTACTGTGCTTTTTTTCCCCATTCTTGTTTTTACCTTGGGTTACTCAGTCTTCTGCTTTCTTTGCTTTGTTTTGTCCTTGCTTTACAATAAAATATATAGTTACTTCCTGTCTGAAACTGAGTCAAAAGTGAAACAATATGGAGATACATTTAAAATTCAGGCATTCTAAATAATGCAAAGATTTTAGGCTATTACATTAAAATCCATCCTGAGAACACAGACTGCAACGTGTCTTATATTAGATGCTGCTGAATACTCCTTGTGGTTTGTTTCTGAAATGCTTTTTAACTACTTCATTTAAAGAAAAAAAAAAAAAAGTGTTCTGTTCCATATGAGACTTAATTGTTATAAAGCTTTGCTCAAACCATGCCTGTCTGCTGTCATTTATATAGATTTGGTAGCACTTGAGTCTTGCTTTCAGGGGAAATGCCAACATAAGGCATATTATTCAAGTATTAAATAATCTGTCCTGTGGCAAACTGTCAGTTTTTACATTGCACTAATGGGACGTGTCTAGCTTTTTGTGTTTTGTGTTTTTTGGAGGTTCTTTTTTTGGGCAGGTTGCGGTTTTTTGCCTATTTTATTATTATTTTTTTTTAGCAAGGCCGCTAGGTGGAGTCAAAACACTGAGACCCTGTGGCTGTTGGTTGCCGGTGTCTGATGAATACCTGGTTCTCCTGCAGCCTGTAAGGCTAGGAAATGTTAACTAAGATCTGCTGTTTCAAAAGATGGAAAGACCAAAACGGTCTTACTGCTGTTCTTAATTTTAAATTGGCAGCTTTTAGAAAGCTTCATACAGTAAATTATTGATTGAAAAAATTGTTCATTGTGATTTGTAAATCTGCTCTTACTTATATCTGTATATATATCTGTAGGAATGTCCTCTGAAGTATACATAAGGCACAGCAAGAAAAACCTAATTGTATTTATTTGCCATTAGAGTATTTAAAAGCTAGATGATGACTAAATTATCTGAATTTGAGACCACTCTCTGTCTTCCTCTCAGTCGTCTTTTTTTTAAATCTTGACTCCAACTTTACCCCTTAAGCTGTTATCCTAGACCTTTTGTCAGCAGAAAATATGGTTTTCCAACCTACATGAAGCTGATGTACTCTGATTTTTGTGTGACTACATGAAACAGTCAGATCTATCAGCAATAAACTGGTCTGTATATGTGTTTCCCAGAAATACATTTATTAATACACTTTATTATGTAAAATTATAGTTGTCTTTGTAACTAATAAAGCTTAGGTGGAGATGAATTTGAAAACTGGAAGTACCATTAAAGAATTTTGGACTGAGTCATAGCTATCCATATGTAATCAAAGTTAAATCAGATAATAAGGCTTAAATATTGACTGCGTTATAAAGTTGTCTATGGTAGGAGCATATTGTGGACAAGCTTGCAGGTTTTTGTGTTTGTATTTTCTAAAGCTGGTATTCCCCTTTGCTGCTTCTGTTTCATAGATGGTGGCTTTCTTGTTTTGCTTTAATAGCATTAATGGAGCATGCTAACAAAAGGTTGCTTGGCAAGTTCCAGTCACGGAAGATGTTTCTAAACAAAACCAGACTTACATAAATGCTTACTATGTTTAAAATTCTTACTGCACAAGTTAAAAATCAGTCTGTAAATTCAATTGCTTTGTTTGTCTTTGCAGCAGTTATGTTGGCCACTGCATTGCTGTAATAGAGGATTATAAAGGTCCTTCTTCTCAAATCAAATTTGTATTTTCCAGAAGCTGCAAGTAATCAAATTGTAGATTTGTTGGTAAAACAGATTACCTACCATTCTAGCAAAAATAGCAATGATTGCAGTCTGTAATTAGAATGTTTTTTTCTTCTTAAAAATCCTCTTTCAGAAGTAGCTAAGAATTTAAGTTTTTATTTGACTTCCACTGCTTTTGGTAGAAATTATCATTCTTGCTGCTTTTGGGTTTTGTCAAAACAATTGCTTCTGTAATACTCTTTTGTTTAGCTGAAAGTCCAAACCAAACTTTCAGTGCCTTTCCTTCTGAACTTCACATAGATGGATGAAGCAGTGCCAAAATGCATAGTATATTTCAGTCTGCTTTGTATGTTGTTCCACTGCCATTAGACGCCAGTGAACTGACACCAAAAAAAAGGGCAGGGCAAATTGCCAACAGAGGCCAGTTAAGTATTCATAGTAAAAATGCAATGTAAATAAAGGTGCTTTAATTTTGAAGAACTTCATAGGAACATACAAGCTGGAGGGGACAATTGAGGTGATCATGTCTAGTCCTGTGCTACCTTAGGTAACCAAGTAATATAATCCATTTTATAAACTGGTCAAGCTCCATGTTATAAATAGAGGTGCTTATTGGGCAGCTGCTTTAGAGTCTCACTGCCCTGATGGTTACAAACGTCTCTTAAAACTCAAGCTTACATGTATTCCCGACCAATTCATTCTAATTTGTTCTTATGTCAGGATTGCCTCTCAGCATCAACAGCTCTTTTCACTTTGGGACATTTAAACACTATGTTTGATGACAGCAATCATCTTGAGACTTTTTTTTGCTAGACTCAATCCATGTATTTCATGTATGTCTAGCCGTACTGCTGGCTTAGGTGGCTCTTGACACTTTCGATCCTGGTTTAGGCTAGCACAACTGTTTTGAAGTAACACGTCAAATAGACAATGGAACGGATAAGCTGGGGGAAAAAAAAAAGCTGTTCCCCCCTGTGTTTTTTTGGTCCACTTAATTTTTCGCCTGTATGCTGCCCTGACTCTTTTCAAAGTATGACCCTACCAACAGTTGTTCTGTTGTCAGTGATGCAGTAGTGTACAGGGACAGAAAGGAGCAGCAGAGAGGGAAGAACAGGAAAGAAGAATATCCTAAGGCAATACTGCTGCTGGACATGAACCTTATCCTTAATCTGGGCTTGTTTAGATATGTCTACCATTCTACACTGCACTGCAGAAAATTGAGTGTAGTATCTGAAACAGTTTGGACTAGTCAGTTCAGGCATTAGCAATAGCCTACTAATGGCCACATAGGATAGTTGCACTATACACGTAACATTATTTATTGACTTAGATTTCTTTATCCTTACATCTAATTTAAACTGAGTCAACTTCTGATTGCTGAGTCCAAGTAATGGTTGGCTCTTCTATAATGATGCTGCCGTTTACTAAAAGCAAGTTTGAAATAATCATTGCATCTTGTGAGTTCAGTTGCTATTTGAAGGAAGCTGTTTGCTATTACATCTGGTTCCTACCATTATTCATAGAATTTATGTTCCAGTTTATATCCAGGAAGTTAAAGTTTCCCTCAGTAATACAATTTACTGTAATATTTTCTCTCTAATAACATGACAAGTGTAGTAGCACAGCATTTTTGAAACAGTCATACTATCTTACCTATACTTGTCTTTCTTGCCTTTTTAATAGCCTATTTAATCTTTAATTTTGGCATTGTTTCTTTGTTTCTTTCTTGAACAAACAAGATAAAATTGATAATTTACTAACTTTATTTCAGTATGTTACATGGAGTTTGGGGAATTCGGTTATTTATAATTCTATATAGCTGAAGGATATGAAATACTAAGACATACATGTAATGGCCAAGATTTCACCTGTGCAAATATTTTTACTTACATCTTGTTTTTAATTAATCTGATACCAGTTACATGGGCCCTAAGCACTATCTGATCGACGGGTAGCAGGGTAACAATATATGTCTGTAAATGGCTATTTGAAGAGTTACATCTAGTGATTTTTTTTATGTGAAATGTTGTGTTACAGTTTTTGAAAGCCTGCCTTCATTTGGTCAATTCGAAAGACTTACAGGTCTATCCAAGATTGTACTGCCCTTGTTAATCTACATAAATGACTGCTTCCTTGTATCATCAGGAGAAGACAAGGTGTCAGCATTTGAAAACCAGACGGTTATGTATTTTCCCATCTCTAACAGATGGACAACTACTTACTGGCATTTATGGCAATCATTTATGCAGCTGTCAAATTTTTATGTATATTCCTCAATGCAACTAGCCAACTTACCAAAAAAAAAAACAGAAAAAAAGATAGCGTCTTTTTTTTTGCTGTTTAAAAGTAGTGTTCTGCAGTAATCAGGGATCCTGCATTTAAGTTCATTCAATCAGTCCAACTTTAAGTATTAATTACACTTGTTTGACAGGCTGAATTTAATATAATCTTTTGGTTCTGTAACTATTTTAATGTTTGTTTCTGGTAATACATAGTTGGTCAGTGACAGGGCTGTGTTTTCTACAGGTCTAGGTGAAGGTAATGAATGACAGAAAGATGTAGGTTCCCTTTAAAAAAGACTATCTGCTTCGTATCAGGCACTTTAACATAGTTTTCAGCTTTTATGTTGTTCAGGCTGTTGTTTTCCTTTGATTCAATTTTTCTTTTATTTTGACCTTAATTTGGCATACTTCATATTCTTTCTGGTATTCTCGGGGGGTGGGAGCGTGGGTGTAGAGTTCAGAGCCTTGAACCTACTTCTGAGGAGGTTCCCCTTAATTCCCATGAGGTTGTACCAGAGGTAGACTAGCAATATGTGAAAAACTAGACACACTGCAGTCTAGTGGGAAGCTATTCATGGCTTAATGAAGTACTGTTCTTTAATAGATTTGTAGATTCAGGGTAGAATTCAGTGGGGTGGGGGGGAAACAAATGCGTTCTGAGAATGCTAATACTTAAACTTCGGCTTTCGTGAAAGCAGCTTCATTTATCATAAACTTCTGAGATTCAAAGTTTCAGTAGTCCACTAGACACTAATTGGCATTAATGTCAGAACTGTGTTGGTATCAGAGAGATAGAGGTGGAAGGAGTACTCCTTATTCAAGCTTCATTTTCAGAGTTAAGTCATCAATATGCTGGACATTGATGTTTCTGTATGCCAGTAGGAGGGAAAAGTAAATGTCCACACTGGTATAGGAGGATTTGAAGAAACTGTGGTAACACAAGGAAAAGAAAATTTTCAACATAAAGCAAAAATAGAAATCACAGAATCATGGAATTGTCAGAGCTGGAAGGGACCTCTAGAGATCATCTAGTCCAACTCCCTGCTAAAGCAGGATTGCCCAGAGCACATCACTCAGAACTGCATCCAGGCAGGTCTTGAAGATCTCCAGAGAAGGGGACTCCACAACCTTCCTGGGCAGGTCTTCTGTCCTTTTTTATGCTGTCTTTTGCTTTGCATAAAAATAATCTTGGCTAGGCTATTTCTAGACAATTCCTCTTACAGACAAGGAAGACTTTTAATAAAAAGCATTGCCTTCATACAGAAGCCCTGCATGTGGCTATTTTCAAATTGTTGGCATTTCACTCTTCTGCTTTGTTTTTCCTTCAGGCTAAAATTGTCTGTCTTTTTATGCATACTCCCTGCATTATATGCCAAAACCTATCTGAGCACTTATGAACATACCAGACTGGTTTTACAATAAAATTAGTGCAGGTACAGTGGCTAGCATTAAGATAAAAAGATATTTAATATAAAATAGTGTTATGTAAACATCCCTTTTAGTAGCAACCTCTTTGTGTGTGTTCTTATATTTCTTTAGTTATGATTGAAAACGTTGTCATTTTTACCATAACAACATATGATTATTATTTTTTTAATTATGCAACTGCAATAGGGAGGCAGATCGTAAGTCTCTGTCAGCCAGAGAACTTCCTCTGAGGCTCCTGTGATCCTCCTATGATACTAAACACTGCAGTGTTTTACTTCTTGAATGCAAGATGTCTTTTAATTACTATCAAATTATCTCCCTCAGCAACTACTTCATATATAACTGAGCTGTTGATGTAGCTGCCAGATAGACATCTTGTTGACTGTGTGGGTTTCTATTAGCCCCACTTCAGTTAGTTGCCCAAGTCTGTATACTTCTCCTTTATGCAACCAAGTTGAGTGTTGGTTTGTTGGGGTGGAAGGGTAGAAGCCTCTGTTTCTGAAGCCAGTATCTTATGAACTTATATTTGGATTTGTTACTCCAAGTCACTTTCTTTTTTTTTTTTTAATATTGTAAAAAAGATTGTTGAAAAGGCAGCCATTGATTGCACAACACACTAAGATCAGTTATGTATGTAAACTTCTCTGCTAGCTAAAGCTGAAATATAGTTGATTTATATAATCAGGATTAATAGTAGATAAATTACAGTAAACTTATGTACCTCTTCTGGCAATAGAGAGAAACTGTCTATTTAAAATCCACAGCAACTAAAGGAAGACATTTTCAAGTGAGTAACAACTAGAAGTTTTCCTCCTCTGGGTGATTATGTGGCAGAAATCCTGTATACATACAAAATTATTTGTTGTAGTGTAACATGACCAAATGACCTTTTTTTGTGTCTTGTTTTATGCATCTTTGCAGTTCTTAGTCTTCATAATCTACAAATTGCTATGTGGGTTTTATTCCTTATTACAAAAATCCAAATAGTGTCTGTTTCTGTACAGTTTCAGTAACTGTAATTCTATTTTTCTTAAAAGATTTCATAGTAACTTAATCTGTCTGATTTTGTTAATATCAAAGTTTTTATCCCTGTCTGCACTTAGTCATACTCTAGATCTAAAAGGTAGAAGACAGACCTCCAATGTATTTAAAATTGGACTTAATTGAAAAGGGTAACATCTATGTATGATCCTGATGGACAAGCTATGGCTCTAAAATTGACTTTGTTCTTGCTTCTAAAAATATTCTGTAATTATAAAAGGTCCGTTGCCTTTTTTTTTAATGTTTTCTGTAAGCTACATCTGGAACTAGAATCTTGCTGTGCAAAGATAATTTTTCTACTTTCAGGTCCATTGGGCCACGGCTTGTGTTGAGAATGACATTAGGAGCAGAAATTACTGGCCAGCTCAAGGGTTCTTCATACATAGCATCAGGCCGAAACCTTTTGAGATGGGACCTGTCACCAGAACAAATCAGAACAAGAACAGAAGAACTAATCAGGAAGACAAAGCATGTGTATGACAGTGTCGGGATGCTTGATATTGGAGAAGTAACACATGAAAATACCGTACAGGCTTTGGCAGATATAGAAGTGGAATATGCAGGTTAGTGTACGTTTTCTGTGATTCTTTCCATAGGATATTCCATCCCCACATAAAGAAACATTGAGAAAAGATAGTTGTTCCTTGCGGTTCTGCTCCATGCCAGTTTTGTGTAGAATATGTAGAGGCCTCTCTAGGGTCCTCTGATCATAATAATCTTCCAGGACCTCTAAGCAAGATGCAACATGACCAGCTACGAAGTTCTGCTGCCTTATTCTAGAGAAAAAAAGTAAGGATTAGCAAAACTGTGCTGTTGGTCTCTCTGTCACATCCAGAGAACTGCATTGGTCACCTGTTTTCTTTTTACATGTGAAGCTCCATACAGTTACATTTTCTTTTCCAGCTGTGTACAGCCACTAGGGGACAATGTGCAACAGCGTAGACTACAGTGGAACAGTGTAGGCTATGTGTCTGTGGTACACATAGTACATTCAAACCTGAGAAGCAATGTGTTTTTCCAACACTGCAGATTCTCAGGCAAGCAAGTCAAATGGAACAATGGAAAGGTTGATAAGCTTCTGTTGGGGAAAATGTGATGGTTGAGAACAGGGGGATTTTTGAATGCTTTTTTGCAAGAAGACAGCTTTACATGCTCACTTTTATATCATGGCCTGAGGAATCAAAGGACAGGTTGGTCATGCAGTCGCACCTAGATTGGTCTGAATGAATTATCAAGATCCAATATATGGATGGAGTTTAATGGTCAAACACAGGTCATTCCATTCATTTGTTAATAATTGTCAGTCAGAGGAGATGGGGAAAAATACAAAATGTGTCTTGGGTGGCTTTATTCTGAAAAACCTGTCACATGGTGGCTGCATGACTCTCAAAAAGTAGTCAGTGTAATAAAATGACAAGTTGTCTTAAATCCTCTAAAAAATCTGCAGTAGCAACAGAAGTGCTGAAAACAGCCTCCTTGGCTTGGAGCAAAGTCTTCACATTGTTAAAAAAAAAAAAAAAAGCAGCACCCTGCAGCTCAAATGATTGTACTGTAGTATTAGTCTGGCTTTCACATTACTTGGAATTACAATTTAGGCACATCCAGTGAATTGACTGATATTGATGCTGCCAGAAAGATTGAGTAATCTTCATCCAAAGAGCGTCCTGACAGATTGAGTTTAAATTGTACCACTGTAAGTGGTATAATTATTGTAAGCCTTTTCACCAAGGTGTAAAACTCTCCTTTTCAAATTAAATTAGAAGGAAAATCTGTGTTTGATTCAGAACATAGTAGCCATCAGCTTCTTAGCATACCCACCAAGACTTGCATCTTCCAAGATGTACTTTTTTTCACTACATGCTACTGCAGTAGTGGGTCATATTTAAGCTTTTAATGCTAATCTTTAAAGCGGTATGTGAAGTTAGCATGACTTACCTGTGAAACAGCCTATGGCATATAACAAGGATGTATTATCACAGCAAGAGTTCCATTAGAACCTTGGATTTTTAAGGCCTGTGTGTCCCTTTCACATGTACATGAAAGAACTGCCCCAGTAACTGGAACTTATTATCTGAAAATACATAGATGGCAACAGGCCAGATGTCTCACTTGGGAGCTGCCAAAGTTCACTTCATCATTTTTGAAACATCTTGGCGTGGTGGGGGGAGGGGAGGAATTTCTTATGGACTTCAAGAAGAACCATATGCCCATGTTTGCATTCCGAAGGTTTCTAAAGGGCTGAGAGCATCTCAGGGTTTGATGGATAAAACAACTTCAGATTGCAAAGCTTTAAGTCGTCCTAAAATGTTGTCACTCTGAAATGCTTTTGGGGAGGTGGAGGGAGTGAAATTATAATTGATTTTGAGTTAATTCAGCTGGTCATAACAATTCATTTCAATTTTAGCACTCCTATTTAATGCCATTATAAGATGCAGTATTCTTTTAATAAGCAAGAATTTACTTATCTCAAAAATGTATTCTAAAAAATTAGTATTACTCAGCTTCTGATCTCTAGAAGTTCAGAATGTATAGACAGCATCTTCTGTATTTGCCTTATTGTTTCTCCTTAAACACAGAAGAGAAGATGGGAATTTGACACTCTTCTCATAACAATGTAAAAATAACTTCAGGACAGATGGGCCTGTTTGAAAGACTGAGAACTTTTCACTTTAAATGCTAACATGGAAGCATCTGTGCCAGATATGAAACAGTGTCAGTCTTCACTTACAAATGGTTCATCTTTCAAAAATCATGTGTCATATTTATACACCTTTCTGTTGATTTTGTTGGAGTAAGAAGGTAAGATAATTAGACTTGGGTAATATAATAGATAGTTTCCTGTAACATGTTTATTTTTTATAATGGTGTGCAGTTCTTTCCTATTACGTATTCATTTTTTGCATTCTCTGTAATCACTTTATTTGCTTTAAGCCTGATCAGAAGTTACTTTGGGTACTTGTTGCTATGTCTTTTATAAATATCAGAAGGGGGGAAGTCCCTTAATTATATTTTTCATTAAAGCATTTCTAGTCTTCTGTGTAAGTGTTTATTGCCTTTTATTTAAACAGTGGAAAGAAGCATGTTGGATTTTCCCCAGCATGTCTCACCTGACAAGGAGGTACGCTTAGCAAGTACAGAAGCTGACAAAAAGCTCTCTAATTTTGATGTGGAGATGAGCATGAGAGAAGATGTGTTTCAGAAGATTGTTTATTTGCAGGTAAATCACAATGGCATCTGCATAACTTGTGGAAATGTAGATAAAAATGCAGCAGTGAAAAACTTTTCTCTAAAGAAGTGCGTATCCACAGTGCTTTTCAAGATCCCCATCACTGTGTGTGTTTCCTCTGTGCCTGTACCAGTCAAATCTTTCCAGTGGGACACAGCTACAGAAAAAGGCTGTGGTTCCACAAAGATTTATGCCAGTGTTACTTGGTGCTCCTGCTCTTCCCCTCTCTTGTCTAGGTGTGTGTATCCTTCTCTGTCCATAGCTTTGAATTCTGTCTAATCTTCCAGTGAGCTGGTACAAGGAAGCTAATCTAGCAGGAGGAAACCCATCAGGAGAAATAAAAATTATTGTTTTCTGCTGGCTGAGCTCCCTGAACTGGTTTGGCCAGAGCATCACCAAGGGGGGAGGAAGAAACAAAGACAATATAACAATATATTTAGGTTGGCTTTATTCTGCTTCTGAATTTGTGTCCAAAATTATGCTTTATTGAACTTGTTGAGAGTTTTAAATTTTGAAGTTGAGTTTTAAGTTATAAAGGTTAACGAGAACATATAACTGGGAGTGACCTTCAAAATTACCTCATTTGATCTGCTAATAAGCCATTACATTGTATAGTGCTCCTTATATGTTAAGTCTCAAAATAAAGTGAAGTCAAAAGATACATTTACTGTTGAACTACTTCTATCCCTTTGTGTTTCTGTTCAGCTTTCTTTCTAATTGAGCAAATACAGTTATCTTGTAGTCTTCATTTGCACTGTTGATTTTGTAGCTCAAACAGGAAGAACATTCGGTCTTGTTCAAATGGAACTAGTGACGTTTGGTAATAATTCTCCAAAAGTGTAGTTTAAAGATAATGCAAGGAAGCTATGTAATGTGAAAACTGTAATATATACATTTGTCCATCCTTCAGACATGAATCTTCCTTTTCAACTCCACTGATTTTTAACCTTCTCCACTCACTTTTTACCTTCTAAAGTTGCTGTTTGTGCTTTTTGTGGAATAAATTCAGAATGAGAATAATATTTGCAGCACCTTACAACATTCCAATATCATTGTCTTCTATTATTGTATTTTCTAGGCACATTTTAAAGTTCCTCTAGCTGGATGTTGTTCTTTATGTGTTTGTGGAGGTATTTAATCGCACCATTTTGAAGGACCTTCTGCTGTGTTTTGGCAGATAGTGCCTTATGTTGATTTCCCCCCTCCCCCTCTACTCTGTTGCTATTAATTAAATGGTTTGATATGTATTTATTATTTGCTGTGATTTTTCGCTGCCCTCCGGTATAGTACACACAGATACATTCAGGGCTAATCTGCCATATCTGTGTATTTTTAATTTACAGGAACTTCTGATAGTAGCTAGTGAAAACTGATTTATGTTATTCACTCACATTACTTTCTTACAATCTTTTTCTTTTTTAAATCTTTTTCATCTGGTGCTTTCCTACTTCCTTTTCCTGTGCAATACTTGGCTTTTATAACAGTTACAATTGTCTCTTAAATCTCCATTTAATTTTTTTGGAGGTTTTTTTTGGCTTAACTCAAGCACTGCAGCATGCAAGCATGTTTTGATACCAGTTTTCCAGAGACACAGCCTCTGAGCACACATCAAATTAATATGAAAGTCATAGCAGTTTTTGCTGTAGTACGGATGTGAAATTGCCAATAATGCCAGACCAGAAATAATTTTATCAGTTTAAATGAGCCAGTAAAACATTTTGATTAAGTCAGACTTTCATGGCCACACTGAGGATTCAGGTATGTGAATTCAGTTTCATGATCCTGCACAAGGACTGGATTAAATTGTGGTGAGGAGAGTGAGGGCCTCACACTCCTGTGTTACTTGTAACACACTCAGTCCACTAAAAGATTAGTAAATCTGCTTGATCTCAGTGACACCCTGCACATTTTCACTCCTTTTAACAAGGCCTAAACTTTTCTAAGTACTGTACTTAGTAAGAATGCTCTTAAGTATTCTTCCTAAATTCTGCTTTATTTAAGAACTGTTGATGGTTGAAGATGTATGAGGGATTTGTATTTAATTGCAAAAAAAAAAAAACAACTGAAAAGAACCCAGTCTCTTTCTTTTCCCTACACATTTGGGGGGAAAATTCCTGCATAAATGTATCTTGTTGAATATGCTTCAGATCTAATTCTTTAGCAAGCTTTTGTTTTCGGGTCTGAAACTTGGAATAAAGGTGAATTTGGTAGTGAAACTATCATTTTAAATTTTATTACTCATAACCTCTTCACATGTTGGCTAGCAGAGGCATGCTTAAGAATGTTGCCAATCTTCTCCACCCACACGCCCTCAGGAAACTCAGCCTGATGTAAACAGCTGCCGCGGCTTTTGTTCATGATATTCTAAGTAGGTTTTGTTTCTTACTCTGCCTAAAGATTTCTTCATGGAATAAGGTAGCATGGTTATCCAGAACAACTATGAAGTGGTACAAAAAATCATCAACCATGACCATTCAAAAACTTATGAAAGTTCCAAAATTTCATGTGTGTAGTATATTTGAAATTAGCGCTTCTCTTGTGGCAATTACCAAGGAAACACAGGATGACATAGACCATCCTGACCAGACTGAAGTTCAGAGATGACCACAGAGCATAGTTGGTTCCTGTGCCTGTCGGGGTTTATACACTTGCTTATTCTTAAAGACCTGGCAGGTCTCTTTGAATGTGCATCATCCTCATCTTAAGCATGTCTGTGATGCAGATAAACATCACAAAGGCTAATATTAAGACCAAAGCTATTGATTTCTTTGGAGTATATGGAAAGACACATAGTCATCAAGAGAAGGATGAAGAACACTGAGTTTTGTCCTCCTTTTTCCCCAAAAGAATCTTTCTTAGCTATGGAAGGAGCCAATATTCTGTGGCTTTAAGGACTTAAAAGTTAGTGCTTGTGAATTCCCTTCTGCCTAAAATCTTATCTGGCTTTGGGACCAGGAGGTTTTCAGGAGCATTACAGTTCCATATGCCCACTGGAGGGCCTGGGAGATCCTTCACAATGCCTACATAACTCAGTGAGACTTTTCAGAATCCTCTGTTCTTAACTGTTACTGTAACAAAAGCAGTGTCTTTTTATGGAAATTACTCCATGTTTCTTTCTCAGCCTTTCTATTTTTGAGCCTTGCAGCGCAGCTAGCACATTATAAATGTTAATGTAGTAACAGTATCTGCATTTTTCACCTCTATCATTTTGAAGTCTTGCTTTGTCTGTCACACTAGTCTTGGGTCAGAAAAAAGAACCCTGGAATTGTGGGTTATCCAGTAGAAAAATAATGTGCGAAAATTCTGATTGTTACAAATATTTTTGTACTCAATATGACAGCATTGACCCTCCTAGCTGTAGTGCTTAGTAGCATAAAGATCTTCATGAAGCTGCAGAATTTCAGGGAGTACTCCCAGAAGCCTGAGCAGAGCAGGAAGCCTGAAATGTTGCAGGCAGTAGGGTAATAGTATTCTTTTTATCTTTGTGTTGGGAAATAGTCTATGTGGCTTGCTTTATGCCTTTATCACAAGTGAAGATGGAGATGTGATGTCTGACTTGCAGAGGACAGAGGACATGATTTTCTTCACTTAGTTTCCTCCCCAAAGGAGATTTCCACCATTTACCTCCTATTTAATAAATAAAATTTTAAAAAGGTGACAACTGAGTGCTGTAAAAAAATCATAGCCATGGTGAAGGGTACACTATTCAATCACACGGCTCAGTCGTGATTAACTTTAGCTGTGTGGCGTCCTATAGCAGTTAAATTATCCTTTTGTGAGTCTATGAATTCTTTTAAAAACCATCTGTAAACAGGTAATATTAAAAAATAAAAATATTCATCATTCATCGTATGACAATATTGGTAAACTAAGTTAAATCTGCCTATTGCTTTAGAGAAGTTAATTTATCACAAAATGAAGTGATTGCTGCCATTTTTTCCACTGAACTTAGAAATATCTACATATAGACTATTGCTATATGCGTAAGAGTTTTAGGCACAATTGTACTAATGCTTTGCAGTCTGACTGAGCATAATGCCACTGGGATTTGTGACTCTTTGCAGAGTAAAAACAAGACTAAGCTGTTCTAAGCTCTTGCAGGGTTCTGAAAACCAATCTCTACTAATTATTTTAATCCTATATGGAGGGCACTGGTGGGATAGACATTGGTTATGTGTTGCTGTGTTTATTATTTTTAAATTGCAGGTGGGAAAATACCTGGTTTAGAGTTTTTATTCGCATTAATTTTCTCTCAGGATGCAACTGTCTCATATTTTTTTCTTTTTAAGGAAGAGGGGTAATTTGCACTGGCAGGTCATTAGTTGACAGCTGTACACAGTTGTGTAACTCATAAAATTTGCATGTTTCAACGTCCTTACTTTTCAGAGGTGGCAGTCAAGAATTAATTGTATGTAGGTAAGCTGACGAGTGGGTTGTTAAGACAAGTCAGAGCAAATTCCAGCAGCTTCATGTTTGAGGGTGAACTTAAGTAGAGTATGTCCTTTTTAACAAGTACTGTAAGTTTACACCTTTTTTAAATGTTCACTTTTAGATGGGGGAAGATAAAATTGGAATGCATACAGCATTATTTTCAATTTAGGACAAAATGGCAAGTTGCTGAATTAAACAGTTATGCTGTAGTCAGTTTGAAGGAAAACCTTACAGGACTGATCCATGGTCTGGTCTGTTGCAACCATGGTCTGTATCTTGCCTCTTAATGTTGGTTGCTATAGGAAGTTAACGTTGAAGAATCTTCATAATGGCATAGCTAGACATTGAAATAATATTTCATTTGTTGTCATTGATTGATTTGTTCTGAAATGGAAGATATGTATGGTTAACTTTTATGCTATCTGATAACCTTCGGTGACACATCTAATCCTTTGAGGTTTTTTTAATGCTGTTTTTAATTCTGTACTGTCATTTCAGCAAACCTGTGATCTTGAAAACGTAAAGCCTGAAACAAAGCGGTATCTAGAGAAATCAGTTCAAGTGGGAAAAAGAAATGGACTCCATCTTCCAAAAGAAGTGCAGAATGTAAATATGGACTATTAGTTTATAAAGCAAAGGTGACAAGCTATTGAAGGGATGAAATTATGGTTGTGTAGCTGTACTAAGCATATATTTGAACTTTGCGCTTTTGGACCTGTTTAATTACTTCTCTAATTTTAACTGTTCTTAGTTCCAGATCCATCCTTGAAACTTCAGTCTCCTTAAGGTTTTTAAATTAATCTGTTAGACACTCATGGTACTCAGTGGATAGAGGTGGTATGCATCACCTCTCTTAGGTGATGAGGCTAGGTTTTACTCCAGCCTTCTAGCATAAAAGTTTACCTGGAAGAGTTCTGTTAAATATTCTGATTACAGAGAATGTCTAAATTATGATTCCTAGCCAAGAGACCTCTAAAAAAACTTCAGAAGTATGTATATTTTTTAGAAAGAGACCGCTATTTTAATTTCAATTATCAACCAATGTTGTAAAATGTGCCCAAGATTTTAGCATTTTGACTAAAAAAACTTGAGGTGACTTAAGGGGAGCACAAGCCACACTGAGAATTTTGGCCCCAATTAAGGGAGGCTTTACTCAAGCACATAAAAGCACTTGTCACTTCTGAAAATTGTGAAGTTCTATTTAAATTCTGAGTGATGTTGTATAAGAATCTTGATTTATGACTCTTGAATAGACTTTACCCTTTGTAGAAAGTAATCTTTCTTCAGCCACATCCTTCAGTTAGTGGGAATAGCTTCGTGTGTATTTGCATTGCGTAAGGGCAACTGATGCCTCTAAAGTAATTTTGAAAGACTTTATAAGGATACAATAGTTGGATTACATTTAAGTAAAAACTTGACTAATGGTAGTCTCTGCCACATTTTGTATTTGGTATGTATTCTACTGGTAACTACTGTGTTTATGTGAACTTGACAGGAAGGGGTAAAGACGTGCTATGAGGTACATTAGAAACTGTTTCAGATGGGTGAATATCAGGACTTTAAGAAAGGTTTTGGAATGATCTTGTCTTGTGTGGATATCCTCTTCTTTTTGTCGTACTGTACAATTTCAAAGGAGTATTATTCAATAAGTTGCATATATTTTTACTCTCTTAATTCTTGTTGATTTTAGTGGGTATTTTTAGACTTAAAATTGCAATTTAGGCTTTTCAAATAAAAGAAAAATAATTGACCGTTAGCACATAGTGCTGTTCATAGAATCATAGAATGGTTTGGGTTGGAAGGGACCTTAAAGATCATCGAGTTCCAACCCCCCTGCCATGGGCAGGGACACCTCCCACTAGAGCAGGTTGCTCAAAGCCCCATCCAGCCTGGCCTTGAACACCTCCAGGGATGGGGCATCCACAACTTCCCTGGGCAACCTGTTCCAGTTTCTCACCACCCTCACAGGAAAGAATTCTTTCTAATATCGAATCTAAATCTCCCCTGTTCCAATTTAAAAACGTTGCCCCTTGTCCTTTCACTACACTTACTGACAAAGAGTCCCTCTCCAGCTCTCCTATAGGCTCCCTTCAGATATTGATATGTTTATGCGTTCAGTCCCTTCTGAGGTGAGAACACAACTGAAATGCTGTTGGAGTGGTAGCAACCATGTTGCTGTGGACCCAAAGGAAGCTGAAAGGGAGACTGAGGGAGAGTGAAGCCTGATGCTGCCTGCAGTCAGTTACTTGCTCAATGCTGGTATTCGCTGTCAGGGGGTAGAGACCCAAGTTGCAAAAAGTGTAATTCTATTCACATGGAGGATAGCAATCTCCAAGTTTGGTTTTTGTTTTTCCACTGATTTCAGTTTATTCCTGATACAGGAAATCAAGACGATGAAGAAAAAATTGAGTGAGCTGTGTATAGACTTTAACAAAAACCTGAATGAGGAAAACACATTTCTTGTATTTTCTAAGGAAGAACTTGGTGAGTAGTATGCTTGCTCCTTCCATTTCTTCAGTCTTCCGGTTTTACTGGAGTAATCATTTTTGACCCAGTTAATGATGGCTAGATCAAGTGAAATTCTGTTCTTCAGTCTTCTCTGTTTCTTTTTTAATCCTTCCCCAAAGTCAGTTTAGAATTACCCTTTGCAGGTGTTTGTGATTTCTTCATAGATTTGTGCTTCCTGAAGTGTCTGCCTTGCATCAAGTTAGCATATCTATCCTACTGGGTTTTTTTCCCCCATAACTTTACACATCTCTGCTTCTTTTCACGGTTTTCCACCTTTGGGCAATCCTCTGTGTATTATATACATTGCAATTATTGGAAAAACTTTCTGTCCTGCAATATGTTTTAGCTACTTCAATCATTTAAACTGATCTAGAGATTTCTAGAGAATTTGGGGATTCATTATCTGAAGGACATGGCATAAAATGTGCTTTGATCATACCAGAAATTTTTTAATGTCATATTCAGTTTTTATCTGATAGCCTTATTTGTATTTCTGATTTGCCACAAGTGTTTTCAATTTTTATTTTGCTTGGTTGTGATTTGCAAAAGCTTTAGCAAATAGTTGTAAAAAGAGGGGTTATTTCCATGGAGATTTCTGATGTTAAATTACATTGCAGCAAAACAAATGCAACAATCTCACAAAAAGAGAGGGAAGTGGATAATTCTGGTAAACATTGTTTATTAAATTGTATTCTATAGAAGGCCTTCCTGATGACTTTATTAAGAGTTTAGAGAAGACTGAGGAAGGCAAATATAAAATTACCCTTAAGTATCCCCACTATTTTCCTGTCATGAAGAAGTGCTGCATTTCGGAAACCAGGAGAAAAATGGAATCTGCCTTTAACTCGAGATGCAAAGAGGTATGTTGTATGTTGGCTGTTCTACAGGGTAATGACAGAGTTGAAAAATGGAGCTAGACATTCGAATATTAGATTTGAGTGCAAATATATTGTCAAATACTACAAAATCAATACTTGTCAGTGTAATCTTTAGCTGTTCCATGCTCCTGTTTATTCTGATGTCTAAAGATCTTAGAAGTTGATGATCTGCCAGCTTGTGTGTACTATCTTAAAGTTTCAGAGGAGTAGAAATAGGATTTTGCACTTTGCCAAATTTTCCTACAGTCTTCTGCTGTTGCTTACAGCCACTTTCCTCCCAGAGAAAGACATCTGAGCAGAGCTTCTGTAGTGCTTTGGGATTCTTCAGAGCGAGGGGGGTTATTTAAGCACACATTTTAATTATGAAATACAGGGGATTAAATGGAAAATTAACATATTGCATATTGATGAGAATTTAATTAGATGTTAAAACCCTCCTAATTTTTATAAGAGATCCATTTAATCATCAAAAAAGTAGTGGGAAACATGCCTTATAAAAAGAAGAAATATTTTCACAAATAATATGTTTGATACTGGTGAGATCAGGCACCTAGACAGGTACAAAAGTAACGAGGATAGAAGAAGTATCATTCAGGCAATTTTACCAATCATTACCAATCACACAACGTTAGAGAACAATGGCAGGGTTGAGCTTTTGTGCTGGGAAATGTGAAGGGTGTAAGATAAGATAAAATGGCACCAGGGGCTGAACATTCTGCAAGGCAGAGGGATTTGCTGTTAAAATTGTGGGACAATCTTCAAACCTAGTGTTTGGGGAAAAAAAAAAAAAACAAAAAACTTTTTTCCCTGAAAAATCTCACTTTTCCAGAACTGGAGGTTAGCACAGTTACATTTTCAGCTTCCCAAGGATCCTCCACCACATTTAGGTCAGGGCCTGGGGTTTTTATATTTCAGATCTCTTTTGTCAGAGTGGCAAAAGGTGGAAATTTGTAAACAAGCTTTGAGTATGGGCAAAATAGTTTTGCAGTATGTCTTCACCACTAAGCAATTAAGATGGCTGTCGGCCATTTCCCTGATATCTTTCACATTTAAATGACTGATAAAGGAAATAAACTCTTTGCAACAAAGATTTGTTATTATCCTAACAGGAAATGGTATACCTTTTGATTAATTAAAACAGATAAATTATAATTGGGAGAGTAATGACTTGGATTAACGAGAAAGCTAGCTACTTGCAATCAAATGCTGTGACAAAAAAATTACAAGAATCTAGCTAAAATTGCATTCTTCTATATTTATATCTTAAAATATTTCATTTTAAAAGTTTGATGTTTCTGATGATTATATGCATTTTCTGGTTTCATTCTACAAATTTGCCTCTCTTCTTTCTTAGGAGAACACAAAAATTCTTCAGCAATTGCTTCCACTAAGGGCAAAAGTAGCAGAGCTTCTTGGTTATAATACACATGCCAACTTTGTCCTGGAGGTAAACACTGCAAAGAGCACAGATAACGTAACAGCCTTCTTAGGTTTGTTCTTATTTATAAACAAAACTTTTATATTTGGTGTGGCAACATGAGTCCTTGGCCAAGATAAATTTAAATACATAATCGGGTCACAGTGTCCATCATGTTTAAATAGAAAAGGAATACTTTTCTATGCCTCGGTGTTGCCTCGGTTCTGGCATTTTTTAATTTATTTTTTTTTTTAGGCCATAGCTGTACAAATGTAATTGCTCTAAAACATGGAAGCCAAGACAAAAATTGGAAAATAACTGCCTTGTGATAGCAAATATAGCCAAGCGGTTATGTCTTTCTCTGCCCCAAAATGCATTTGTCCTAATTTAGAACCAGAATAACATGCAGCCTAAGCAATTTTATCAGTTTAAGAGGCTGCATCAGTTGCAGCTTTTCATTCCCGTAGGTTAGCTGCAATTTTTTGTGCGTCTGTAACCTTAGCATCTTTTTCTGATACAACTGCAATGAAAGGTTACAGTATGTGATGATGCAACTTCCATGATCTGAACTGAAAAATTTAATCTGAAATAATAGATTAAATTTGGAATTCAAATGTCCTCTAATGGAATTTGATCTGAAAACAGAGATATCTTGAAAATTTTAAACAGAGCAACTTACAAATTTATAGTCACCCTGATGACCTTAGTGAGCCAGCTCTTGTGCATAGGGTTAACCTCTACTTTCTGGAATTATGTAGTTCCATAGAATAGTATGTGTTCCATTATTAATGTGTCCTAAGACTGCTTAGGATTGTATATTGATATATCGTAGAAAAAAAGAAACCCAAAATAATTTGTTACAGTAATAAAGTCTGTTTGGTGGAGGTTCACATGTGCCTTTTCACCTCTAATTCTGTCCTGTTTCTCCTGTTGCGGTGTGAGGTCAGGTCCATGTTTGGCAATAACAATTGCCTGTATATTTGTCAATGAACTTACACTTAATTTTGATTTATAATTAAATGTTACAGTTACCTGTTCTTTTTAAAGTGTACTTAAATTGGTTTGGACTTTTCAATATCCACTATATTTTTGTAATTCTAAATGGGTTTATATAATCTGTGTTCTTTCATTCATTTTGAAGGTTAATTAATTTAGAAGTTATTGTTGTGATTTTAATTTCTTACAGTATGAGATCATATACTTTTCTATTCATAAATATCATGTTTCATGGTAATTCCCATAGAGGGAGAACGTCCATCAAGTTGTCAGCTTTAATTTAGTTCTTTTGATATATCCTCAACTACAGCCATGGCATTATGACTTCCTCTACTTTATTCATATATATTTATTTTTTAAATCAATGTTCATAAGCCAGTCCTATGGTTAGGAAGAAAAGTGCTCTGTTCTATGACATATTCTGAATTTAGCACAGTATGAGCTGCAAACAGTATTTTGGTCATGTAAATGCATATAGTCCCTTAGACCCTACCTATAAACAGGAGTGGCAATTCCTGAATTTTACACTCTACATACCAATACTGAACATTAACCCGAATTCTTAAGGAAGAAAAATGTGTCTGGTAGTTCAGAAATGCTTACAAGAGAATAAGTACAGTATGTACTTTATGAGAGTTTCAGTAAGCTTAAATATTTTATATTCAACATATTGGATTCATAATTCTATGGCCCTCTCTCGTCCAAGGAAAGCTATGTTGGAAAAATATTAGGATCACAGAGATTAATATCCAGTGGCTTTAGTAGTCTAGAAACTAGCCATCGCATAGCCAAGAACTCTTTAGTCTCCTGTTCTTTTATAGGACTTTACCTTGAAGCAGGTCATAATCTGTTTTGAAAAGTCTTGGAAGAAAAAGTAATGTTTGAATTTTGTGTTTCACTTCTGGTGACTAATAGTAGTTGTAGACTTTGGCTTCAAGCAAAAATGTCTGGTGTTACTTTCCATTTCTGATGTCTTCAAAAACATCTAAATTTACCAAAACCCTTCACAGTACTGCTAGACCTGTGTGGACTTCTATATTATTTATAGCATGCCTGCAATTAAAACTCATTAAGACAAGAAAGCAGACAGTTTGCTTGCAGTTATTCAACAAATGGCAAACTCTAGTGTCCACTCTTGGGGTCATGTGTTTAAAGATGTGAGTGTATTTTGTAGAAATACATGTTGTAGTAAGGAATACAAAAGTTGATTACAAGGCAATCTTTGTTTCAGATGATTTGAGTAAGAAGCTAAAGCCATTACTTGAGAAAGAAAGGGAATTCATTCTGGATTTGAAGAAAAAGGAATGTAAAGAAAGAAACTTTGATTATGATGGAAGAATCAATGCATGGGATCTTCATTATTACATGAACAAAACAGAAGAGCTGAAGTACTCCATAGATCAAGAAAAGCTGAAAGAATACTTCCCAATTGAGGCTGTTACAGAAGGCTTACTGAATATTTACCAGAAGCTGCTGGGACTTGTATTTGAGAAAGTAGAAAGTGCTCATGTTTGGCACGACAGCGTTACTCTTTATACAGTAAAGGATAATTCAACAGGAGAAATGTTAGGGCAGTTCTACTTGGACCTTTACCCAAGGTAATTATGGCTTAGTGGTTTTCTTCTGTGTTTAAGGTCTTAGTGGGTTGCTGGTGTGGTTGAAATTAAATGTATTTGGAAGTAAATATTTGTCCAGACAGGGACAGGGACTGACAGGATTATAACTGTGTTCATGAAGTTGTCCTCTGGACTGTTTTCCGATTGTTTTCACTTCTTCTTTTTTTTTGCAGTACTACTGTGTTTTTTGCTTATATTTGGCTTACAAAGCATTGCTACTTTGTTCATTTTTCTGTAGTATTGCTGTCTAATCAGTTGTCCATAACTTTTTGCCTCTATGAACTTTTCTCCTTCTTAACTGTGTTTTTTCCTAATACTTTTTCACGTTTCATTGATGTTGAACTGTTACTCCAGTCTCTTCAGATCAATTATATTACTCTTTGGCAAGTGTTCTTAATTTCTCCCAGTTCCTCTTTACACTTTATATGTGTATTTTGGACCATGTTGTCAAGACTGTTGAAGAAACTTACACATAGATAAGGACCAAGAATAGATTACTGTACATAGCACACCTTGAAATGTGCTTCCTGATTGATCTCTATAGCTCTCCAGCTCTCTTTGCAGCTATTTACAGCATCATCTGTGTTTTGTCAGAGATTAGGAGATTGGACTGATTTGACAGGATTTATTCTTTGCTCATCCTTTTTGACTGTTTTTTGCCTTTTTTTTTAGTTATTCTTTATCAACTAATAAATTGGCTGATACCCTTTTTTAATATAAATTGACTTAAGGCTTCTCTGCATTAAGAAAATTTGGTTGGTCAATACAGTAGTACATAAATTCTTCTTTTTAAGATAGGCACATTATATCCTTCACCTGTTTGGCCTACATCCCCCTTGTAGCATGTCATGTGAACTGCTGAAGCTATTTTTCAGAAAGACTCTTATGACTTAATTGCCCAGTTAACTACTCAGGTTTAGGGCAAAAATTTAAAAGTCATTTTTCTTTAGACTTTTGGATCACACTGAAAATACAGTAAACTGTATTCTTTTCTTTTCTGTAATGAAAGAAAATAAATATTGCTTCAGAGGACAGAATCTAGCCCTTCCTGTTACAGTAGCAGTTTAAAATAGAATTGGCATCTAAAGTAGCTATACTTTGAGTAAAAATCAGATTCTTGTAAATGTTGCAGTGAATTTTAAACTGATGTGATTTAAGTACTGGAGTTTTTACCCCTTGTGCTCTTATCATGATCTTAAACTTAGTGTTAGAAGTCATGAAAAGATGTAATTTCGTTGTGTAAAGCTTTTAAGAGACACTGACTGATGGTCTCTGTTCTTGAATGGGCTTCACCATTCTAGTGGGCAGGCTTGTGGTTTGAAGATAGTGTCTGAATATATTTTCTTACGCAGAGAAGGAAAATATGGGCATGCAGCATGCTTTGGTCTCCAGCCCGGCTGTCTTCTCTCTGATGGCAGCAGAATGATGTCTGTAGCTGCTCTGGTAACCAACTTCACAAAACCAGCATCAGATCGCCCATCATTGCTGCAACATGATGAAGTAAAAACTTACTTCCATGAATTTGGTCATGTAATGCATCAGATATGTGCACAGGTTAGTGATGTTTCAATTCCAGTGTAAGACTTACTTATTTCTCAACTGTCTCAAAGCAAGGTAAAAGTCTATTTTGGTGGTCTCTAATTTTAGAGAATTTTTTTTGAAGGCAAACGTTTTTCTCCTTTTCTCCTGTTCTTCTGCAGACATGCATGTGACATAGCTGTCAGTTCAATGTATGTCCTATATTATGCAGGCTTTTTTTTTTTTGGTAACCCTGCAAGAACATAAGTTCAAAAGCCAGTACACCTGTGGGCATCTATTCCCTGATGGAGGAAGGAATCTAAGAATATCTACAGCTCTTAGAGAGGGCACTTAAGAAACTGAGAATTCTCCTTTTCTCTTAGCACTTGAAATGTTTTGTTAGAATGTTTCTGAGAAGAAAAGAACAATAAAACTGGATCAGCAGGAGGAGGTAGACGTATTACAAGACAAATGTGGAGTGAGATCAAATAATTTCTATTGGGTTTTGAACAACTGTCTTTCAAAAGTACTGTTTCTTTTTAGAAATATTTTGGGTTTGGAAAAAATTTTAATGAAGATTTTTAGATGTACAAATCCTTCAAAATTAGCATGTGAAAGAGGCTTTTAAACATAAACTTATTGTCAGTAATTGAAATTGAACTGAATTGAAAAAAAACTGTAATGTGCTTGGCTTTCAGAAGGAAGATTCTTCTATCAGTGATTGAGTGTTAGATTTGGAGACTTTTCATGAATAAAGTTGCTAGGATTCATTTCTTTCAGGCCATGTATTACTGGCTCAAAAATTTATACTATATGTTAACTATATGCCTTATGAATGAAGTTAGGACAAAGATTAATAGGATAAGTTGGTCAAGAAAAATCTTTGAATCAGTGAGGTAGACTGTAATATAATAATATTACAAGTGTATAATTGGAGTTTATTATTTTACTTTGGGGTAATATAACAAATTTTATAACAACTTACAAATTATATCATTGTCATAAGACAGCATGGGAATATTTGTATTGGTGTCATAGCCTAAAAGGTAAAAAACAAAAAGAAAACTGAAGTGCTATTTCACACCATAGAAAATGCAGTAAATAACTACTGAGTAATCGATTTTGTTTGTTGGTAATAGTCTTATATCTGAATTTTTGTCCTCCTTTTGTTGATATTTATTTTTAAATTATTGTTGTTGATCTGTTCAAATGATTCCTTTTGCTGTGATAAACACTGAAATGCTTGTATCTGAAAGTTTATATTCTGCTAGAAGTCCTGGCTTCTATTTTCATTTAATACAATGGCTTTTCCTTTTAGACTGATTTTGCTAGGTTTAGTGGAACCAATGTGGAAACAGACTTTGTAGAGGTACCTTCACAAATGTTTGAGAACTGGGTGTGGGAAAAAGAACCACTACAGCAAATGTCAAGACATTATAAAGATGAGAGCCATGTTGCAGACACTCTCCTTGAGAAACTTGCTGCCTCTAGACTGGCAAATACAGGTATCTCTCTCCCCTCTCTCCCCCCAGTATATGTATAAAAATATATCATGAAAAAATGTGGTGGGAAACTTAGAAGGCAAATACAACAAGCCTTTTAAATTTCTTCTCTGTGTACATTTATCACCATCTCTCTGTGTTTGTTTGCATGGATACCACCATTAGTAAAGGCTATGATGACAGATACCACTATTTGCAGGAACTATAGCAGCTCTGATTTTCCAGCCTTCTTATAGGACTAAATTACTTTTGCATTTCTCTCCATGTGGCTTCTTTCCTCCCAACTTTGCTCATTTAAAATTGGGGTAGGGAGGAAGGTCCTGAGTTTTCTCTGGGTTTTGTTTTGGTTTGTTTTGTTTTTTTGGTACCCCAGGGCATGCACTATGCATGAATACAGTATTGTATTTCCTACGTGTGTCATCTACATTTGATTTGCACATAACACTTGACAGACATGGAAGTTGTTTGCAAATTTACTGAACATGCAAAGCATATGACAGACAGAAGTATTGTAGTCTTGCCTTGCCCAACCAACCTCTTAACTTCTCAGTCCAGAATCTTATGTCCATGTTCTCTACCTTCCCAGCAGGTATACTGCCTTCCCAAACTAAGGTCCCAATTCTCTTTATTTTCCACATGTTGTGCCATCTTACATGTTATCTCCAAGCCAAGATTGTAATCTCTTGTCATTACCTGTTATCTCATTATTCTGTCACTTTCACCTCTCTCTCCCTGAAATCAGGACTCCCCCAGTATCATAGTCTTACCCACTTCTAGTCCAATTTGTCATTATGACACTGCTATTTAATTCATACTGCTTCCCTATCCTGAACAAGGAGTTCCTGTCCTTCTGGCTTGTACAGGCAGTGTAGCTACATAAGCATTTTGTCTAAGTAAAGGTTCACGTCTTGTAGCTTCTCCAAAAAAGCCTACAGGAGCTGCAGCAGCAGTTCTTGCTGTTCTTTGAAGTCGCTTAGGGGTAGATACACTTACTATCATCTGTGAAAACCCCGAATGAAGTGGTATACTGCAAGTGAAGACAGCTGAAAGTATGATTTTAAATACTGAAATTAGTTTTTAAAATATCTGCTTTATTTTGCTTTTGGTCTGTGAGGAACATTTGAAAAGATGGAACTTGTAATGACAATTCCTTTATTAAAAATATGCCTCTCAACTTTTTGTAACCGAATCAATTCAGATGGAAATGACATAACTCTGTTTTTTCTGTATTTAAAATTCTAATAATTTAGAATGCATGTTGAGATCTTTGAAAGAAAGGTGCTAAAGAAACTTCAGCCACTTTGATGACAGTTAATTAAATATTCTTACCCAATTAGGTCTTTTAACCCTCCGTCAGATTGTCTTGAGCAAAGTTGACCAGGCACTGCATACAAAGCCATCTGTTGACCCAGCAGATGAATATGCTAAATACTGCATGGAGATTCTAGGAATTCCTGCCACCCCAGGTATGTCAATATGAAGCCTTTATATAGCATGTCCAAATGGTTTGATTAAACATGCTTTTCTTTCCCAATAATGCTTGGCATACAAAATACCCAAGTTGGTGTTTATAAAAAACTACTTTATAAAAATCTGCTTTATGAAGCTGAAATAATTTCTTTGAAACTTGTGGTGATCTTAGTGATCTTAATGATCTCTTCTGAAGGAAGATGAAGGTAAATATAAAACTTAATCTTTTGCATGTTATATTTTAGAGTGACATGATGTGAATACCATTTTAGGTGTTCTGTTACATCTGTGTTGGGTGTGCAACTAGCCTAAAATGGGAAATTGAGTTTTCTTTGAAGTCAACACAATATGGCCAGTACTCTGAGGCGTACTCAAACCCTTAGTGTTAGAAGTTTCAAAGTAGTTGCTAGAAGTTCCTTATTAGTTTATTCTTAAAGTTGAAGTAATGTGTACATCAAAAAAACCAAACCAAAACAAAACCTACATTTGATTTAAATAAATCAATGTTAATCTGCTTTTCAAGGAACGAACATGCCGGCTACTTTTGGACATCTGGCAGGGGGTTATGATGGTCAGTACTATGGGTACCTGTGGAGTGAAGTGTTTTCCATGGACATTTTTTATAGCTGCTTTAAACAAGAAGGAATAATGAATCCAAAGGTAGGTGATGAACACTTTTTAATTATGACTTTTGTTGCACATTGTCTCTGAAACCACATTTATTATAATCGTGGTCCACAGGTATAACATCTCAAATACTACTGTGTCTGTCAAGTTCAGATCAACAAAAAAAAAAGAGTATATAAATAACTTAATTACTTTAGAAAGATTATCTTAAAATTTCCAAGAGCACTTGGATTTTAATATAATTCTTACATAGTCATGTATTCATTCAGTATTACATTATTACACCTTTAAGACATTGTGTTGCATTTACTAATGCCTTCCTCTCTAATTTTAGACTGAAAACCCATATTGCTCCATTGCAAGAGCAGATGCATATTCTTCTGCTGTGAAAGCTGTATGATAATGATGTTCTATGTCCATGAATAGTACCTCAAGTGTGTGGTACTTTAATGCAGTTATTATTTAGAAAACTGGATTTGTTTTATCTTTCTCTTTCACAGCACAGCATAGCTCGCAAAATTTTTAGTCTTTATTTTTTCTCCCAAGTGGCTTTTGAAGTTCAAATCATTGACAGGTTCTAGATTTACTCAGCCTTTTTTTCCCTTTTGTGGTTCTTCAGCCCCTTCTGCCTCCAGCAGAAAGAAAGGATAGTTAGTGATGCAGTTAGTAGTCCTTCCAATTCTGGCAACCCTTTTTAATTTTTCAGAGATTATAGTAATAGACTTGTGCGTTGAGATGCTGCAGTTCAATAACAGGAAAGACAATTCAGTTTTCCTGATCTTCTTAGTGGTCTTCTGGATTCAGCAGCCAGCACTAGTTCTTCCCTTCAGTAAATGTATACATGAGGGAAGTAAAGGAGAGAGGGGAAGGTCCTGGACTTTACTGTTCCTCTCCTGGAATTTGCTTTCATTCCTCCTGTCCCTTATCATAGCAACCAGAACTTCTAGAAATGTCCCTCACTCTAGAGGGTGGAGAAAGAAAAGAAAAGATGAGCATTTGTGTTGGACAATGAGAGGAGTCCCAAGGGGAAATAGGGGCTAGAAAACTGAGGCAGTGGTTAGGTCAATAAAATCCAAAAGGTGTTTTATGAAGAAAAGCAGCAAACTGAGTAGTTTGAGAGAAGCCTTGATGAAAGATTTGGAGGTCAGTCTTGCTTCTTCAGGGGATGTTGTCACTTGTAAGCAAGAGCAGGAGAGAAGAAATAGCAAGTTAAATGAGAGAATAAAGTGACTTTTTAATAAAATGCTGTTTGTGTGGATCTTAAAAACGGCTTTTGGATCAGACTTGCTGGGTTTTTTTAATGATGTGCATTTGTGAGAGACGGATAAAGGTGCTGGAGCCAGTCTTGTGGCACTGTGTGTCAGTTTCCTGTTCTGATACACGCACACCCCTTCAGTGTCATCACAGACCTTTTTTTCTGTTAGCCTTACTCCCTGTTTTCAAAACTCCTTTCTGAGTGATTTTATAGTCAATACCCTAAGATACAGTTTGCCAGAATTGCTCTGTGACCTTTACTTCTCCTGAGGGATGATTCTTTTTTTTCGTGGGGATTTTTATTTTCTTTGTCTGTGTACGGGAGGCTTTGAGACAAATTTAATTATGCTATAAGTAAATATTTGCTACAGTCCAGCTAAAAGGCAACTAGTGCCTCTTTGAATGTGAAGCCTGCTATCCCAGCTAAGAAGTAAGGAAGAAAAATTATTATTTATATGTGTGTGTCAATCACTTTCTAGCATATGTGTGCGCAGGCGCACTTTGCTTGAACGGTGATATAACTTCAGGGGTAATTTTGTGGAGATTTTCCCTTCAGAGCAATTTTCTGAAGAATTTCTCAAAGTGGTTCTCGTTCCCCTTATTTGCATTCCATGCAAGCTTAATAGAGTTCCACAGGATGGGACAAACAGTCTTTTATAAACAAATACTAGATGCCCATCTGATTTTTGTAGTTAGACATATTTCATTATATCTAGATTTAGACTAGTCTTCAGAACAGCAGGAGAGGAAAACAGTTATAGTGTTATGTCTAGGGCTTTTAGAAATTTGGCTTACCTCTTCCTGTTAGAATAAAACCTCTCTTCCTGTTTTGAGCAACAGTATAGAAACTAGTTTCAGAGACTGTATTTGTAAAAATTCTTCAGCAGACACTTAACTCTTAACTTCATTAACTTTTGGTTGTCACACTCCTCAGTTCTTGCATGTTCTCTGAAATGACCTCTGGTCTCCCTAGAACTGAGCAATGTGCTGGCTCTGGAGAGACAACAGCAAAGACTCAAGTCTACTCAAATAACACTTTTAAACTATGAAGAACAATGTCTTCATTTGCTGCTGATGTTCAGGAAACTAAAACAAATAGTGAAGTATAAGCAATACTTCAGTGCTGGGGAGTGAGGGGATGGGGCTTTTTTGCATTTTAGTTTTTTCCAGTTGTTAATTTAGACAATGCAGTTAGTAATGCAGTTAAGTCATGGAAGTCCATCAAGTTAAAAAGACCTATGCTTGTTTTTGCAGCACAGCTATCAGGAAGCAGTGTAGTACTGTAATCTCGTAGCTTTGACGTGTGTGGGAAGTATATATGTGTATATACAGTGACTAAAAGGAAGAGCTTTGTTTTCTCAATGTCAGAAGCATCTGAGACATCTGCACGCAAAATAATATTTTTCTTATTGATAGTCATGTCTCAGAAGCCCGAAATTTTCTGGATATGTTCTTTAAAATATGACCTCTTGTTAAGGAAGTCCTCATTACTTACTGTTGTCTCAGAAGCTTGGTTCATTCTTTTTAAAGGAATCCATTCCTTCTGAAGTAATAATGTGTCTTCCTGAAAATGAAACCTGAATTAAGTTTCTGTTACGTTAAGATACTTTAATAAGGGAGTGAGATGTGTTTGTATATATTATACATACTACTATGCATATAATATGTGTGTATGCTCCATGTCATTCCTCAATGCTACATCTGTCTGTCTCTGAACTACCACCTCTGCTCTCCAGAGATTAAAGCAAGAGAAATCACTGATTAAGAGAGAGTGGATGTTAGGTTCCCTTTTCCTGCCAGTCAGTCACCAGTATAATCCATCACTGAAGTTTGTGTGGAGATTGTGCATGTGTTATGCTTTAGAGAATGTTTCCCAGACAAGTTGTGGTTGTAACTTCCAAAACAATGTAAAACCATGAGAAAATTGATTTCTTCAAGGATAGGTTAAATTTCTGCTCTCTTGAGTTCTTTCAGCAGATCTAAATTATGCTTGTGGTGTATCCTGATTTGATATTAAGGAAATTGGGACGGAGGGAAGGTATTTAATCACAAGTAGATTTTTAAATATGCAACAAATACAGAAAAGAGGCAGTTTGCAAGATAGGAAATACTGATGTTCTGCTTTACCTTTTATCAGGCTGGAATGAAATACAGAAACCTCATTTTGAAACCTGGGGGATCTTTGGATGGGATGGATATGCTACAAAACTTCTTGGAGCGTAAACCAAGCCAGAGAGCTTTCCTATTGAGTAAGGGATTATGTGTTCAGTAAAATTATGGTTCCTTTGTAATGGCATATCAGTATGGAATGAGCTGGAAATGTCAGTGTATTTCACATCTTAACTATGTATGACTTCTGGGGAAATTGAGTCACTTTTTGATGATTTTTTTAAACTGTATAAATAAAAATGTAATTTTTAGAAATTACATACGAGTACAAAACTCAACACATCAGGGAAAAAATTCTGAGATGTGCAGAAGCTGAGGAATTGGGATGGTAACTTTTTTTAATTGTTGTGAAATAATGCTAGTCAGCATGGGGAGTTGATGCCATGTTTCTCTTAATAAATGCACTTAAGCTGTGTCTTGTGAATGAATTTAAAAACTGAAAGGGGATAAAACGACACTACCAGCAATAAAAGAAACTGATTCATTCTTATTCTGTATTCTTCTATTGTCTTGATGGCTCAAGTACCTTTGATGGAGGGGAAGTGTGTTTGATTTCATCATGGTTTGGGTCTAGCTTCCTGACAAATTTCAAGATTAAGAACGTGCCCCAGACAGCTTTACAGCAGACACTTGTGTGATATTTTTAGACTTCATTCTGATGCATGTTAAATTCTTGTATCATTTATACAGTATAACTAAAAAGACAAAAAACTCTACCACGTCAGCTACCATTTTTTTCCTTTTATTGAGGAAAAACAGCCAAAATCTATGACCTTGGTGGTTTTTCCACCACTTCTTTTGGGTTTTTTGGGGTTTTTTGATGGTCACAGATCAGGTCTTTGTTTTCCGAATTAGATCAACACCAGCACTAAAAATTTATACTCAAAAAATTACGATCATTTCAGTTGGTTTGTGAAGTATTTTGAGACATGTATAAGGAAGGCAGGGAAGATGTCCCCAGTGGGAAGGGTAATAGTAAATCCAGGATTTTCCTAGTCCTTTCCAGTGTGGCATGCACAGGTACTACAAAAAAGCTTCATAGATTTAATCGTTTCAGCTATGGGAGTGTGACAGTGATCGAGGAATTATTTTGCAGTTCATTTGCAGATCAGGAAAAATGAGTCTTACAAGCCAAGTCTATGCCACCCAAATAAAACTGTGGATCCAAGTGCACTTTTCTTGTCTTTAAATATCATACCTTACTTTGGTTTTAGTATTACAACTTGTATATGAACAAACTTTAATTTTGGTTACTAACTAATACGTTTTAGACATTTGAACCATAGCTGTAACCGTGCCTGGTCAACTCAAAAGACTTCCTGTTTTTCTATCAAAAGAAAACTGAAAGCATTCACTTTGGGACAAATCTTTCCCCTGGTAAGGGGAAGAACCCACAATTGTGAATGTTCAGTCGAACCTGTATTTCTATGTCTTTTTTCTTTAAAGCATTTAAATTGGGAGGGGGGT
>NW_015094508.1:7006471-7031597 GCF_001431845.1 Calidris pugnax | reverse complement strand
TGGCTCAAGTAACATTAATGGAGGGGAAGCGAGTTTGAATTCATCATGGCTTGGGTCTAGCTTCCTGACAAGCTTCAAGATTAAGAACGTGCCCCAGACAGCTTTACAGCAGACACTTGTGTGATATTTTTAGACTTCATTCTGATGCATGTTAAATTCTTGTATCATTTATACAGTATAACTAAAAAGACAAAAAACTCTACCACGTCAGCTACCATTTTTTTCCTTTTATTGAGGAAAAACAGCCAAAATCTATGACCTTGGTGGTTTTTCCACCACTTCTTTTGGGTTTTTTGGGGTTTTTTGATGGTCACAGATCAGGTCTTTGTTTTCCGAATTAGATCAACACCAGCACTAAAAATTTATACTCAAAAAATTACGATCATTTCAGTTGGTTTGTGAAGTATTTTGAGACATGTATAAGGAAGGCAGGGAAGATGTCCCCAGTGGGAAGGGTAATAGTAAATCCAGGATTTTCCTAGTCCTTTCCAGTGTGGCATGCACAGGTACTACAAAAAAGCTTCATAGATTTAATCGTTTCAGCTATGGGAGTGTGACAGTGATCGAGGAATTATTTTGCAGTTCATTTGCAGATCAGGAAAAATGAGTCTTACAAGCCAAGTCTATGCCACCCAAATAAAACTGTGGATCCAAGTGCACTTTTCTTGTCTTTAAATATCATACCTTACTTTGGTTTTAGTATTACAACTTGTATATGAACAAACTTTAATTTTGGTTACTAACTAATACGTTTTAGACATTTGAACCATAGCTGTAACCGTGCCTGGTCAACTCAAAAGACTTCCTGTTTTTCTATCAAAAGAAAACTGAAAGCATTCACTTTGGGACAAATCTTTCCCCTGGTAAGGGGAAGAACCCACAATTGTGAATGTTCAGTCGAACCTGTATTTCTATGTCTTTTTTCTTTAAAGCATTTAAATTGGGAGGGGGGTGGGTGGGTGGGAAGGAGCTTAATTGGATTTTGACATGGAAAATTTGACAGGACATATTTTTCAACCACACTAGTTAGGGATATGAGGAAAAGTAAATATTTGCAGCTAAACATATTCACTATCTAGTCTTATCAGAGCACATAATTAAATCAATTCTAACTATCATAGTCAGTTACAGTTTTAGACCCTAGTTCTGCTGGGTCATGAAAATGCAGTACATGAAAGTCACATATATGAGAACATTCAGAGCATCTGCAAAGGAAAAATGAGGAAACTGATGGATGCAAGATTATCCTAAAACCTGTGAATTTTGCCTAGGTTGATTTCCCTTGCATTCTGACTGGATTTTGAAGTATTTTGCTTTCTTCTTAAATGTATTTAAATTCTTGTGATCCTATCTAATCTTTTTTTCCTTTCACACTGTAATGATAAGGTCTGATGAACAAAAATGCTGTGAAAAATATACTAAGTGATACTTTCTAAAAATGAATCTACAAGTCTAAGCAATGGTACCTCTGCTAAGAAGCAAAATGCAGTTTTTATTTTACATCTGGTAGGCATATTTCCACATGAGGGAGACCTTTCTCTGCATAAACCAGCAGTCTCAGATCAAGGTAGTTAATTGCAAGGTAGTAATTATAAACAAAAATATGTGATGATAGAAAGTTATGTGATTATTTAAAAGTTAGATTTAGGACAGTACTGATGCTAATGATGATGATTTAATTGACTTACCTATTTTCATGTTCTTTAGAGTGTGTGTTATAGAGTATATAGGAACTAAGTTCCTGAAGTGCAGGAGAATGTCTGCTATCACATGTATGTAAAAATGCCTACGTGATTGTACAATTATGTCAGCATTAGCTGGATATCCATGTGTGTAGGGAGGAGAAAAACATAGACCACATCGTGACTACAAATGAAAGCGTTATGTTCTATACCTGTCCCAAAGAATGGGTTTTCTTGTAATTTGTTTTTGTGAAGCCAATTCCCTCAGTCTGTAATTAAGGCAGTAATTAAGGCAGATGCTCTTATGGCTGAAACTGCACTCAACACAGAAGGCTAATGGGTACCTTCTGAAGTGTTTCTGAAACATCTTAGTGTAGTAATGCATCAAACTTGTCTGCTAACTTTTATATTGGCTTCATGGAGCCTTCAGAATCAAATTCATGTTTACAGTCCTTATTGTAAAGTCCTGATCTTGGAATGGGAAAGATAATCTGGAGAAAGACATCTTTTCTGTTTTTGCAGCTCTCCTGTCATGGGCATGAAACTTTGTATAGGGAACAACTTACTCTGAGGCTATTCCGAGGCAGTGACATAAAGTCCCCCAAGAAAACAGGGAACACTACTTCTGCTTTGGAAACATGAGTTAATTGCCTTGACACTGCACAGAAACAATCATGTACGATCAAATATGCGGAGAGTTAGGTATCTGGCAAAACCCAGCCTATTCCAGGGTTGCTAGACCTGTACTTCTATTGAATTACATTTCAAAACTGCAAAAGCCTGTGTTTATGCCTGTTATTTAGGATGAAATCTTTCCTCTGTCAGAAATCCGCAGCGGACTGTTGGCTGAACAACAGCTTCCAATGAAGGGCACAGGGTGAGAGAGGAGACAGGGGAGAGGGTGGTGGTGGCCACGCAGGAAGCGGGCGGCAGGCCACGGCTTTCTCGTTCTGCTGCTTCACTGCAAGGGAGGTGGCCGTGCAACTGGGTCACGAGACGGGTAGGAGACAGCCTGGGCAGCCCCTGCTGCTTGGTGTGTGACGGGGACCCAGCCCATAGGCTGTCTCTGGGTGGCCTGCAAGTCATGTGGTGGAAGCAGCCTGAAGAAAACGTTTGAACTTTGCTCTCTGAGCTGTGGGGGCTGTGGGTTGTTACGCTGACTGAATAAAGAGAGCATTAAGATGCAGAGAGTCCACGTTTGTAGGGACAGGTAGGGGTATTGGCTGTCATTGAGCTTCCAATACTCCTACAGCTGGCTTTCCTGTGCAAATAGCTCTCTCTTGTGTGTAATTAATTTAACAACATTGCAGGAAAAAGCTTCATCGTTTTAATCGCTAATCACGGTCAGTCAAGTGCTGACCTTGTTTGACAAATGCTTTTGTTAAACCCACTTTTAAAAGGTCATAAGACAGCAACTAAACTTAGTGGCTGTGGTCATTTGGTGTGGGAGAAGTAACATTACTGCAACAAGAAGTGAGTCGCAAGGTCACGATCTCAGTTTCCTCACTAGAAAATGAAACAATTTCCAAATAACCTTCAGAGGTAGAGGAAGGTAGTTGAGTTAAATGGAGACTCCTGGAGGGGTTTTCCAGGAGCGTAGGGCTCCAGGTTGCATAGTGAGTGGTTACTGACAGGGGTTAGAGAGGCTAGGTATGGGGAGGTTACGTGGTAGAACAAGTCAAAGGAAAAGAAAGGAGGGCAGTAGGTGGGAGGAGGAAGTGGGAGAAGTGTGTTTTGACAGTAGCTATAGAAGGGTTGGAGTGGATGTCAGAGGCAGGTAGCAGGAAAAAGGCAGTAGCTTAATGCATACTGATGTATGAAAGGCTACTGAATGCTTTTCATTGTTTTATGAATTAGAAACAAGACGTGCTTGTGGATGAATAGATTTCTTATCTTTTTATTTGCATGCCGAAGAACATGAGATTGTGCACCAGCTTGTTGCTCGAATACTCGTGCTTCTTCCTGACATCCAGAGATTATTTTTTGTTTCACCACTATTTTCTTCACGTATGTATGTTAAATAATTGTTTCCTGTGGTGGAAGGAAAGAAGTGTCATGAAAGGGAGGAAGTTCAGTTTGTGGGGCCTGTGCTGGAAATTCTGTATAGCTAATCATCATTAGCCATTTTAAAAAGTGTAGATGATACAAAAGACATGGTACCAAACAACAATCAATCTGTTTCAGACTTGATTAGGATAGGTAAAGAAAAATTAATTAAATGAATTGGAAGTTAGTGGTTGCCTAGAAACCAATAATCATGACCTAATTTTGTTCTGTATTGAATAACAGAGGATAGACTCAACCAATACTTGCTTGCACTGTACTCCTGATTAATTAAAAAGGCTAAAGATATCAGTGCTAAGAGAACCAATGAGTAAAATTATTGGAAGAAAAATTGTGAGTGAGAAGTAGTATGTCTTTAAAATTCCATTGGCCAAAATCCCAAAATTTCAAAACTTGAAGATTTTGAGAACAATTCTGACTAAGGACCAAGCTGTTTACCAGTAAAGACAGCAATTAAAAATAAACAAAACAGAAGTAGGGAATTAGGAGTTGGAAATAGTAGGAAATAATGAATTGTTAAGTGTTAAAAATTTTAAAGAATGCTAAGACTGTCAGGAAAAGAAAAAAACATGGGTGAAAGTATTATGGCCAGTAAGATGTGTAACTTAATGTATTAAGAACTAATAATTCTCATTTGTGTTACAGACTCTGTACTACATGGAAATGTTAACATTGCAAATGACAAAAAAGACATTGTTTACTAACTGTTTCTCTTCTGCATTTAGAAAGAAGCAATGTGATGTAATCATATCATATGAGAACAATAGGGTACTTTCCAGTCCATTATTAAGTGAGGAGGATATTAAGCAATGCCTACTAAGAATAAACGTTTTCACATGAGTAGCATTGGCTAACTTGCATCTACAAACCTTCAAGAATTGGTGGTCGGGGATTTTTTACCAGTGCTGTTGATCTTGGGACACCAGGCATACGCTGTTGTACTAAAATAGTGCTAATGAGTTCCAGTGTTCAAAAAGAGCAATCTGGTGACTGTTGGTCACAGAGCTTGAAATCCGTCCTCAGCAAAACAGTGGGAAAGAGTAAATACGGTTCTGTTGCTAAAGAATGAAACAATGAGTGTAATTCATACACTACAAGTGGTTTTATGAAAAACGAGTTTTGTCAGACAAGCCCGATATCATCATTTATGGACATTTCATGCCTGATGCACTTCAGTCACCTTGAGAATTTTTTTAAAAGTGTATTTTTATATTTCAAGCCTAGTCAAGAAGTAGGAGAATTTTATCCTATTGAAAATCCAAAATTCAGACCCATAAAGGTTACAGGGTTTAAATCAGCTACCTGTAAAATATTAATGAATATAACACAATTAAACTTAGTAGCATTAATAGCATTTGCCTGTTAGAATGAAATTTTACTTTTATGCAAATAAGCTCACATTCTCTACAGGAAAGATGAATCATCAGAAGTTGAGAGGTGCTGTAGGTGTGTTGTCTGTATACGTATTGACATTACAAATGTGCTTACGCCCAGGTATGCTCATGCCTTATCTATTGCTGGAGTGACACACTCGTTCTCCTTCCCACAAGCACGGTAAACCCTAGGAAAGCCCAGCCATAGGCCCCTCCACCATTTCTCATGGAGCTTCCTGAGCAAGGGAAAGACTGAGCAGGAGTTAATCTGCATATGGACAAAAACCACACCTGAAGATCCTCTGATTTACTGCCAGATTGCCATCTGCTTTTCCTTCAGGTTGTTTTCTGTATGCAGATTTACTCTGCTGGAGACGTTCAGCGTTACCCCTTATCCTGAAGAAGGAACTTCTGTTCTAGGATGGCTCTCAAGAACTGAACCACAAGTTTTTGATGACATGGTGCTTGGTAAAAGCATGGATTGAGTCTAAGCTGGCTGGCTTTCATCTCTCTCATTCCTTAGGGATGGCATAGGGTTTGCTAGAGTTCTGATGGAAATGGCTTAAATCACAAATTGGTTTCATTTTAGCGCTCCTGTCATACCACCTTCTATCCACGTAATAAGTTCTCAGTAGAGCTGTGCCTAAGAACCTGTCTGCCATGAAGACAGAAAGGGAAGAGGCCTTCCTAAAGGGTGTGTTTAGCCTGAATAGAATAGAAAGATAACATGGTATCTGGTTTGGAATGCAGTGGGTCAGGTTTTTAGGAGAAAACTTAAGGGGGCTAGTGCTGTTGCTTAGGTAAAACATAAATTTGGTGTGGAAGGGCAAGCTTGCTGTGGTGAAGGAATGACATGTTATTAAAGTGGTTGTTCCCTTCTGTGGTTGTTCCCTACTTTTGTGAAAACAAAATTCAGAAGCCCTCATGAGATAGGACCTGTGAAGAAAAAAAGAACCACGACAACCAACCAAAACTCCCCTTAAAGCAGTCTTTATAGCAAACTAATGGTGAGCACTGAGAAAACATGGAGAACTGGGTAATGAATTCCAAGACATGATCTAGGGTTGCAGGGAAAGAGGCCTTCTCTTCATTACAGGAAAAGATTGATGTCCACACCAGAGGAAAATCCACTCGGTTTAGTCACATGACTGCATCTGACAGACTTTCTCCTGGGTGGAAGCAGATATAGTATAACCCATCCGTAGGTTTCAAGGCAAAAAAGTCAGTTTTAGGTGGTAAACCCTGGTCCAGCAAATGCATGTCTGAAACCTTGGACAGTGTCTGTGCATTGTGAATTCTCAAATGATAACAGTTGCCCAAGCTGGAATCATGAGTTACCTTTGCCATATAGCATATTATCCTCTTAAGCACCTTGAAATTAGAAGATAACTAACAAGGATCCAAGAGACCAATTGGTTCTGCAGCAGAAGGGTTGTCATTTCTTGTTGGGTGTCCAAAGGTGAGAGGATTCCCCGATTTTGAAAAGGTGACAGAGTAGCTTTGTGTTTTCCAATTTTTTTTGGTTTGGACAGTCCACACCCAAAGCAGGGACTGAGACCAACTATCTCAAAACAAAAAGAGGAGAAGAGGCAATTCAAGCCTCTTTTCAGTGCTTTCTGGGCTGGAGAAGCCTTGGAGAGTAGAGACATTACTTGCCTAATGCACGTGTGATTAATATGGGCTCAGTTCTGTAACTTAGTGCATTGTTTGGCAAGCTGCACAGGTGTGACTTCTTGTGTCACTGTGGAATGATTTGCCTAAGAAATCCCTGATATGTCTATTAGAGTAACATTTGTTTAGTTATCAACAAAGTTCCTAAAATGGGTATAGAAACTTTTTTGTTACTGTTCCTGGCCAACATCTGTAGCAAAAAATGATGCCTCTCTACATTATTTCCTCATGATAGCAAAGATGTTTCAGTTGCTGATATAATTTTCCTGTTACTTAATTATGTACAATATTAATTAAAATGGAAAGATGCATCAAAGGTGTAAAGGTATTGGTGGCTTCATTAAAAAGAAGGTAGTTTTGGTTTTGTGCAGAAGCATTATGGCAAGAAGACAGAATTGAACATAAAAATAAAGGATAATAAATTTAGGCAAGAGCAGATTCAGAATTTTCACAAGCAGAATTTTGGATGTAAGCGAATAAATCTCTCGATCATTTCTAGTGTCGAGTGACTCACTCAGGATTTTACCCCAGAGCTTAACATCTAACTGGTATGACGATGCCTAATTTTGAGGCGTAACACATTTTATACTGGCTTTTTATCTTCTGATTTAGGTTAGTTATCGACAAAGGAGAAATTTTGGCTGAGAAGGGTTGTTCAGTATGTTATATAAAACAAATAATGAATTTATTTGTAAAATATTGCTGTGTGTCATAGAAATGAAAAGCAACAAGATGTCTAAGAAAATAACAGAGACAATTTTGTTTTATAGAATCAATGAAAAAGAACTGCTTTAGTTTAGGAGAAAGTACAAGAGAGTATCATTTTGTTCTTGACATTTAATTAGATTTGGCGGTTGCACAGTTTTATCGATAATTGGATAATATGAGTTCATGCTCATGAATTCTGAAATGATTCCTCCAGAGTTAGAAAACTTTCTGTATGTGACTTGCAAATTGGTACCTCAGTGTAAGCAACAGCACACCTCTGAATAATACAGGATTCTTCTGGGATGTCTTTAGTACATCTAGAAGAGTCTTCAGAGTGGAGAGTCGTTTAAAGTGACATTTCCATACTTACTTTTAATCAGGTTGTCATTAGAGAGAGAACCTGGATCTTCTTAAATTGCAAATACGGGTTGAGCATGAAGGTTCCAAGTTGCCCTCGTGTCCTTTCACACACACTGGTTTTGGCCAGTTGGTAGCAGTTATGCCTCTGTGGGGCCTCTTTACCTCAGTTGTGGCTACTTCCACCTTGAGGTGTTTTATGTCTGTAAGTTTGTGTTTGTCCATTCTGCTGGCAGAAGAGGAGGGAGTGAATATAAATAACCACTTACCTTTTCCCCAAGCACAAAGTATAAGTCCTACATGTGTAACCTGTATTTATTAACAGCATTTTATGCCTGTGTGTTAAAATGCAGAGCCTAAGGTTAGTTATTTTTGTGAAGGCAATTTTCAGAGGATGAGGAACTATTGAGCTCAACGAGAGCCAGTGTTAAGGGAGCTGCAAAATCATACTATGGTAACTTGCCTAACATCTAAAAATTTTTATCCTCCTCTTACTGACCATTTTTTGTCTAACGCATTTTACAGAATGGATAACAATAACGTAAATCTCTCTTTACATGTAAAAAAGTGAAACCTAGAGAAGGTGAGTATTTTGGCAAATGTTAAAAAATGAGTCTTTCAGGTTTGAAAATGTAAGCAAGGATGCCTGTCTCCTTAGGCCATACTTACTGAGAATGATGGCATCTCTGTTTTCATTAGAGAACCTGTATTCAAATGCTGTAAAGGACTTAATCGGGGGAGAGAGGAGGGAAGAGAGGAATAATGTTCAGCTAGAAAAGTAGAAGATTTGGTATGATTGCAGGAGATGTCAATAAGAACAGGGAGAAACCAGTAACATGGTGACAAAAATTGGCCTTCACTGGAAGACGTGTATAGCTATAACTTTCCACCAGAAAACACAAATGTGGAGGCATCATTTATTATGTAGACAAAAATATAAAAACTAAGGGTCAGTATTTAGTATTCATTATATAAAGGCATATAAAGTACTCGAGTAATTTTCATGTTGGGGGGGGGCAACAATATTCCAGATTCTTTTTTGCTGACTGGTACAATTTCAGTGACTAAAATGCCCAAACAGAATTGCTGTGGAAATAATGATTTACTTTACATACTCTCTGCCTGATTCAACACGTACAACAACATGTGTTCAAGTCCACCCCTACTTTGACAGCACTTGAACAAATGCTCTGCTGATTAAAGAGCCTTAAATTCTAAGCCTTGTAATTCATTGCTTTTGGCACTGAATTTTCTTATAATGAAGAAGCTGATGAGCCTGGTGAGGAGAGTCAGGGCATTAGAGGCACTAATGCTGGTGGTTTCACAGACCTTAGGTGCTGGTGCTGTCATGGTTGCCGCAGAGGGACCGGGTCATCGGTTTCAGAAAAGAAAAAAAAAAAGTCACTGGAATGGAGAGAAATACCTGTTTCAAATATCTTTCACAAGGAGACAATGAATAAGTTACCCGAGGACACACAGGGCACAAAGTACATTTTGTTTTTAATTACATATGCACAGTCCACCGAGAACATAAAGGACATAACAGATGCTATCTCGATAATCTTTTCTACAGCACTGATTTATGTGCAATGACTGACTGCAGCTCACAACCTACAGTTTGTGCCTTCCATGTGAGATCTAGAGAAGTCAGTTTGGTCGGTCCCCTCGCAGATTGCTCCTTCTGCCTCCCTCTCAGGGAGCTCCCTCCCACCTCCTTATCTGCTGCCAGGAAAGGGGTGGCTGAGGGCAGGGGAGGGACAGGCTGCGCTGCCACCGCTCCCCTGGTTGGTCTTGCTGTGGCCTGAGCTGGCTGGTGGCTGCTGTCACACTCTGCCCGGCTGCAGCCCGGCTGTGCTGGCCCGCAGGGAGCTCTCCCATGGCCAAAAACGGCTCGTTTGCAGCCCAGCCTACGCTCGGAGCAGTGGGAGACTCGAGCGTTTCAAGAGATTTCAGAGATTATTTTTTTTTTAAGCTATACAACCGCAGCAGGTTTTTACTGAGCTGCACGTTCTTAGATGTATGTAACCTGGGTAAACGTTGGCATATCTTCCAGAGAATAGCAAAAACGACATTTCAAATATTCGAAAATTTCAAATATTTGCTCTAAAGCAGAGATACAAGATGGTTTTAATTACTGAAATAATTTGTATGATAACCTTGCTTTGATTTCAGAAGCAGCCAAAATAATTCTACTGGAATTTTCCTCATCCAAAGCAGCCTGGGGAGTATATTCAGCACAGAGAGTTTCAGCTCTAACAGTTACAGTTTGTCAAATTTAAAAGCAATTGAAAACAGGTTATTATAATAGGAAGTGTTGGGCAACTTAAATTGCAGGCAGGTCTATGAGCCCAAACTATAATTTACCACATGTAGAAAGTAACTTGGAAGTGTAAGATGATAATCTGTAAAAGTAGGTGGAGGAGTTTCTTGATATGGTTTGTCAGAGTTGGTACTGGTTAAAGTATTTTAAAATTTTTAACGTTGACACATATATTTTAATTGGAGCTCTGGATTTCAATCACATGACCTTTTTTAACAACATATATTTCATCAGATGGTTTTGTATCGTTTTGATTTTTGTCAGTGGTAGTAGGACCTGTAGAAAAATTCCCTAAGACTGATTCTCTTTAGTGGAGAAAATTGATAATGTTTTAACTGAGATGCTTACAGAAACACTACTTTCTATAAAATGCAGAGTTTTCATAGAATGGTCAGGTTTGGAGTTAAGTTTGACTCAAACATGCATACAATGTGTTTTCAGGTGGCTGTTGCCTGGAAGTGAATCTTCAGGTATTCACTGGTACAGGTCTGCTGAAAGTCAGTGAGCTATGTTAAGTGAACTGTCTAGTCAGCTTGCATTGGCAGAATAAGTGAACCGTGAGGATCATCAAATATTTAAATGTCTGCTGAGGTACCTTTCTGGTTAACTTTGAAAAGAGGAAGTACTGTGTTTTGTGTAAGGGACAGATTTACTCCAGCCATCACATTATTTAATTGATAAGTGTTAGTACTGCCTCTAGGTTCTCAATTAGAGCTGAAGTCTCACACTGCAAAGAGCTGTAATGCAAAAGCCTGAAAGACCTAGAGATAATCTGTCTCAGCTAAGGAAACTACCAAGGCAGTTATTTCAAACAATCATATGCTGAAAGATAGAATGAAGAAGTTAGGACTGTCTCCCAGAAGCGAAGCCGCAGCACAAGACGTCAGAGCCAGGATTGGCAGTTACTGGTGAGAACAGCTATTGGCAAGGCTGCTCCTGCGAGGAGAATGGCCTAGATATCCATGTGGCTTCTCCTCTTCGTCTGACACTTGGAGCTGTGGATAAAAGGATGTCAGGCTGACAGATGCAAATATAGATGTCACACACCGAGAAAGGAGCACTGTATTTAATGCCAAGGGCAGGAGAGCAACTTGCCAAGTGACAGCAATGTGTACTTCATTGGAAGATGTGTTGAAACTGAAAGCGGGATGGCACTTGGGTGAGTAGTAATTATGGGAGTAAACAGGAAGGTGACTGTAATCTTCAATTTCAGAGTTAATCCTTCCTTGATAGCGAAATCTAATATCATGATGTTTTGACTTTTTAAAGTGGGAACATGACAAGGTATCGCCAGGAGTATGAACTAGACTAGATGAGATATTGGGAAGAACGTGTGTTTATAAACAGGACATAAATAAGAGACTGAGTTTAAAAATATTTATTGCTGTGGGAGGATGGAGAAAGGGAATACAACTTTATTGAAACGCTTGTTTTGTTTCCAGATTTATAATAAGATCTTTAATCTTATTTATCCTGGTGTAATGTAAAGTATTCAGATAACATTCTCCATTTGTTCCGGGGGCACTCAATCATAACAGCTCTGGGTTGTTCAATGTGACTAAAGGAAAGTAGAAATTGTTCTGTTCCTGCCGCCAAAAATCTTGCTGAGATTTTGTTAATGGAATTTGTGGTGCTGAACAAGAATGCCATGCCAAGTCGTCTGCTGCAGGAAGGCAAGTACCCACACTGAGTTATTTCAAAGAATGGTTTCCCAAGTTGGTCCCTGCAAATTAAAAATAAATTAATGCTGAAATCTGTGGTCTCTTTTTGCTTGAACACCTTTAGTAAATTCATACCTGGTTTTCGTATTTGTCCGATAGATGTATATTTCAAAATTATTCTTTCAGTTCTTCCTATTTCAGAGGTTATATTAGCAGTTATACTGCTAATTAAACCAAAATAAGATCTTCATATGCTTCACCCAGTGCATGTAATCTTGAATTTTCAAGTACACTTGTATTATAGACCAATGATTCAGTTGTCTGGTTTTACATGATAAGGAGATATATACTGTATTGGTATCTTTTTTAAGAGTCACTTGGGACTGTGTTTTAGTACCACCAGTGTAATTGCTATATAGATTATTTACACTCATTTAATACAGGCAGCCTAGGATTATGAACAGTTAAATTTCTGTATTGCCATTGCGTTAGCTATTTCAAAAGTGTCACTGAAACGATAATTCTGCCATGCTTCAAAAGTATGGAGATGTTAGTAAGCAGCAATTACGAAAGAGAGCTGTTAGCTGCTCACAACGTAAATATTTCTCCGTGATGCTGACGTGTGAGCGCCTGTAAAAGATGAGTGCTCCACTCTGCTTTTCAGCATGCACACAAGGACTTGCCAGGTATTTCTGAGAAGCCAGCTCACATTTTCAGTGTAAGCGACAGCCGTAGCCTCTCAGTCTGTCATGCCATGTGCCTGTCTTTATGCTCTGAATTGAGAAATTACTCTTGCAGTTTTTCCTGTTGGTTTGGCTGAACTGAACAGTGCTTTGTTGGGAGCGGTGCGGGATAGCAGGTACCAGGGGCGTGATCCTGCTCCCATTTTAGTCCATAAGAATTTTACCACAGAAATAGAGGCTGGATAAGGCCCTCTGTGTAAAAAAAATCAGTCCTGGTAAGTAGCTTCTTATGCTGTGGTTAAGAAAGCAGCACATAAAGATGCTGCACATCAGCAGCGATTTATGAATACAGGCTTTAATAATATACAAGCCAGACATGCAAATCTGTAAATTTTTGCACATCTGCATGATATCATTTTAAGTTGTGAGGTCAGACTCCTTGTGCCTCAGACTCCTCTATCACGAGCTGAACTTCACGGGAGGGCTGACGGTGCCGGGCAGAGTGCAATGCCAATGCTACTGCACTTTCCAGAGTCCTAAGTGGCAAGTTTAATGGCAGCTTGCAGGGCAGGCCTGCAGCGCTGTGCCATGGACACGGTCCTGACACGGGCGAGGATCCCATAGGGAAAAGAAGAAAGGAGGTGGTCATGTAATTGAAGACTATATCGTAAGGCACAGTCACCAGTGGGTGTAATTATGGTTGGACGTAATTATGCACCTCCTAACCTTATGTACCTTAATTATAGCACCTCCTAACTCTTTGAGTGCTTGCCTTGACCCTCAGTCTGGCCTACGAAACACACCATGGTTGTATTGGCTGTCTTACTACTAAAGGCAGTTACATGGTTCGTGTAAGCATCAGTGGGTTTTCTGAATGTGTTTAACTGTTTTAGGCTAGTTAGTGAGGGAATTTGACAGTAGGTTTTGAAGACAGTAAAGCTGTTGCTGAGGGCTTTGACTGTCCTGTTTTTTCTGGGGAATGAGAGCTATTCAGGAGGGCTCAGGGGAGCAACTAGGGAGCTACTCCAGGAATCCTGGAAGCTTCTAGCACTGTTTGGAGTGGATAGTGTAATTTTGGAAATTGTCCAAACTGAGAGTCAGAGGAAAACAGGGTGCCCAGCAGCCGCAGTACCTCCTGCCGGGGCCATGCGGCACGACGCTTCCCTCCGGCGCTCTCCACCTGGATCCTCCTCACCCTTCCTGCCCCTGCCCACCTTCCTCCGGGAGAAAAACCCTCCCACTTCTCTGAAACGAGCCATGATGAAGCGTGTGTGTTTCACGTGCGCACGTCTCAAGGGCTCTCTGTTGGAAGGAAGCTGCCCAGCCAGTTAGGTCTATGTCGTCATGGTGAAAGCAGAGAAGTGTTCCACCCACAGCGATGTTTTGCCCTTAATGGAAGAAATTAGCCTAACCCTCACACTCATTTGAAAACACTTAACAGCGGTAGGCAGGGAGACAGACTATGACAAATGCATCTGGATGATATAATCTTTCGTCTCAACAGTATTTTGGTGAAGAATAGCAGCAACTTTGGATTTCAGTGCCTTTAAGAAATATTCCTGAACTGAAAAAGTAAGAGAAAATTGTTTCTCGTCTTAAAGGGCCCTGAAAATCCAGATGCATGAGAAACAGATGTACAACTATACATAGCTTAAAGCAAAACCCCCCAGTATTTATCTAACAAAGTCAAAGATCACCTGGTGCTGTTGAATCTTGCTACCTTCCGATGGGGCAGCGGGAGGGGAAGGTACAAAGAAGCTTTATTTCCTCTGCTGTGTGCAGTGACAGCACTTAAGTAACAAGACACTCCAAAGGAAACAGGTCGGGGAGTGGAGGTGGATCGAGTGGGACTTGCACAAAAGACATCTCCAGGGACATAGCTTCATTTCAGGTGGCTCTACCTGGAACCTGGCTCTGTCACCCAGCCCAGCCCATAGGCAGCCCATGGACTTGCGTGGCCCTGAGAGAATAGTTCAAGATGAGCAGGGGCAGTTAGTATCAAATTTTGAAAAATTACAATATATGTTTAGAGATTGTCAAAATCCACTAGTAAACCAAGAAAACTACAGCAGAAGTTTACCTTGCCCTAACTTCTGTGTAAAAAAATTCAGTCCTGGTAAGTACCTTCTTGTCACCTTGCTACCTTGCCCTAACTTTCTTCAGATCATTTGTTGGTTTATTCTGAGAATGTCTCTCTCAGCTAAATAGTGGCAGCCGAAACTCTGAAAGCTGTATCCAGCCAAATGTTAATGCTGTTAGAAGCAGTAATGGTTATGTGTCCTCAAACCAGGACTTTGTGCAGGTGGCCACTTCACTGGCACTGAAGGTGAGTTCTGTATTCAACCCAAGTACAAGCAGGCTATTGTGTTTTTGGCCAAGAAGTGTGAAATTATATATCAGAAACTAAAAAGTCCCTTCTGAATCCTCTGTGGACAAAGGAGATGTTGCTAGGAAAGGTGGGAGACCTTTGGTGGCTTCTGCAGTGCTGTAGAAACCGGTGCAGACCACAGTGTACCAGCTGGTGGGCCTGCTGCCCAGGTGAAAGGCTGGTGGTGTGCGTGGAGGCTGGGCAGCGCTGCTCTGACCAGCGTTTCACCGCCTGATGCCTTTCATTCATAGGGTTGCAGTGTAATAAGAAAAACACTGGTACTTAGGTTTGCCAGTACGGCTGCTCTGCAGTGTGTCTGTCGAGGTTTCTTCTTCTCTGTTGCCTCCAGATTTGTTACTATAATGACTTCTTTCCCCTCCCCCTCTTCTGCAAACTTTATTGAGCCATCACTGGGAGCTTCCCTTCACGTTGGTGCCCTTTCTCTTGACTCTGAATTAATTAAGGGTGAAACTGGAACAGTGACTCATAGCAAAGGAGGAGAGTTTCTTATTAGTAATAAGCAAAGGCGGCCACAGGAACCCACTGTTTCCCGTCCCCAACAATGCCTTCCTTTCTTGTGTCTGTTCCCACATTGATCATGCTATCTGATGCCTCTTTAGACACTAATTGACGTATTGATGAGTCTGAATCGATCCGTTTCACTTTTGGGGGGATCTGAGGAAGCCAATCTCCAAAAAGGTGAAAGTGCTAATTATATTGGTAATTACTTTAAAGCTCTTACCCTGCTTTTGCCAGTGTCCATTTCCATGGTAACAGGAGCAGGTACAGCAGCATGCAGCCCAGCAGCTCAGCGCTCTTGGCTAGGTCAGCCGTGGCCGAAAGATACTACACAAACGGTGCCTACAGATTTTCCAAGATTCCAGAGACTTTTTTTGCCACAGATCCAACTTAAAATATCAAAAAGCTCTCTTAAAAATGAGGTTCCCTCTTTGTGAGCTCCATAGGCTTTTTTTAAAGTTTTGTTTTTACCCTTAGGTGAGCTGGCAGGTCTTCTGAAGGCTGGGCTGCAGCCAGAGTCCTCAGGGGAAATTCTGTCTGACTCAGCAACTATATATTTTTTTTTTTTTTTCTGCACCCTCCTGGGCTGAGAACAACAGCTTTGCCACTTCCTGACTCTTGGGCCTTGTCTGCTAGGCAAATTTCAAAAAAGAAATTCCCACCAGCGCTTTGAGCGTGTCTGAAATTGCAAACAGACCGTATTTGAGCGGTTTGTGTCTCTGACCAACAGTCGGTGTTAATCTTACTGAGGCTGCCATCAGCTGCAGCGGCTTCCTCGTTATTCGGGCTTTTAGCACGTAAATGTGGTATTTCCCCACATGTTGTAAACACGAATCATTCACATTTTCTCTCCCAAGCAGCAACGATTCCAGACAGTTGTGGCTGGTTTATTCACGTGCTCGGCAAAGCCAAGTGTGACATCTCCATGCTCTGGAGTGAAAGTCCTGAGGTGGTCTGAGCGGAGTCAAGAGCGAGAGAAAATCATAAGGTATCCAACTTTCCACCTGGGTGAGCTTCAGAGCTCAAAACAAGCTCCAACAAGAGCACTTCCACAGGGAGAGCAAAATGTTCAGTTTTACAGAAAGGTTCCTCCATAGGGTGTTTTTAAAAAAATTAATAATGCAATAGGGATCATAAGGATTCTGTAGTATTGATCCTTCTCCCGTGCTTCTGGAAATATTGACATCTAGAAATACTAATTTTTTCTGTGATTAGCAGCACTGATACATTTTAAAAGAAAATTCTTTGTTAGCTAATACCTTTCTTTTTATTTAACCTAAATAAAGTTTATTCAGTTCTGCAACTGATTTTAAATTTCACTCTTGAACAGGTTCTGCTGTCTACAGTGAGATTATACCTATCCTGTTTATTTAAAAGAAGTTGGAATTTAAGGAGGAACTGGATGACCATCCATTTTGAAGATCAGGTCACTTTTAATTATGTATATCAGAATGCAGGACCTTAAATATTTGCATTTGTTTTATTTATTTCCCTTTATTCTTGGCATTTCTTTTCTGACACAGGATCAATTTTCTAATTCCACACATCTGAAATAATCATAGGATCATAGAATGATTAGAGTTGGAAGGGACCTTAAAGGTCATCTAGTTCCAACCCCCCTGCCATGGGCAGGGACACCTCCCACTAGAGCAGGTTGCTCAAAGCCCCATCCAGCCTGGCCTTGAACACCTCCAGGGATGGGGCATTTACAACTTCTCTGGGCAATGTGCATCAGCTCGATACAGACACAGCAAAGTGATAACTTTTCATTGAGAAAAATATGCAATTTTCATTCTTACGATTAATATCTGGGCATGTTTTATCTTCCCTAATTTCAAGCAAACAAAGATTGATTTAAGTTCATAGGGCTTTTCCATGCTAAGAGATGCCTCACAACTTTATAAGCTCTACTGTCCTCTACCCAGCAAAACGTTTAAGGTATCTGGAAGGGCTAAAACTCAAAGTGATGACTCTACCTTTTCTAGAAAATAAAATAAAATGTGGTTTTGATGGCTAGCAAACTTGGGGGCAGTGGAAGGAGAAAGAATTGTTGATAATAACCCGCAGACAGTGGTGCTGTTATTTTGGTGACAGGCAGCATGGTTGCTAACCACAACTATTCCCTGTACTGGGAAGGTGCAAGACGTACTCAGGATGTTTGTACTGTAGAGCCTGCCTGCTTTCCTTGGATCCTTCCACCTCCTGAAACAAACCATATTATTGAGTATCAAAGTTCTATAGTGTGTTTACATGGAGACAAAACATGAGGCAAAGACATCTTGTGCCATCCTCTTGTCCTCATTCGGCTTCCTACTATTTTACTAATGTTCTTACACCCGGGGTTAAAGGCCCATCATGTTATTCCTGCATTTTCTGTGTGGGTTGCGCATTAGCTACAGATTCCCTTGTCATGTGTGACATGTCTGTGACAAATGTCCCAGCCCTGCGGGAGTTCGACTAAAGCAAAGGAGGTATCTCACTCACTAGTCTCTGTCATAATGCTCCTGGGAAGAGAAACGTGGGAAAACTGATTCTTTATAATAACCTCTGCAGCTGCAAAGACCAGAAGGCTCCACTGCATCTGAGCGGAGCAGCTGCAGAGTCTGATGTCCCAACTCCCAAAAACTCAGGAGTGTTCTATGCAGCTGGAAAACAAGCAGGCTAAGTGAGAGCAGATGATTTTATTTTGTATCCTGGCAGAGAGATGGCTGTCATCCAAATTTCCCTCACGGAGAAATTTAGCAGAACTTTTGGACCCAGTATCTAGGGTAAGTCAGGGATAGCATACTTGTAAATGCCTACGTAAAGAAATAGGAGAGTTAAGGATGTTTACCCTAATTCGGTTACAGAAAAACAACAATGAACTGAAACTGAAAAACTGAAAGAAAAGCTCTTCTGAATATACAGTAACATATTCTGCTCTTCTGTAGTTGTGTTCTGCAGAGTGGACAAACCACCTGGCATTCAGAGAGGGTCAATCTAACACAGCGATGCTGCAGGCTGCTGGATCTCAGAAATGGACGCATCTGGTCCATTTCTGGACAAGCGTCTGGTTCATCTGAGGCTTAAAATTTATGTGCAGAATGTTTATTAATTCAGCTGCCTTAATTCTAAGTCTCTGTGAACTCTTATGAAGCAGAAGTAGAGGAGAGTGAAAGAAAAAAAGTGGTAAAGCAGGAAGGAGAAGAGAGACAACCATGTAAAAAGCAAATATGGATGTGCTTTTGTGAAGAGGAAAAGCTTACGGGATGGGAGGTGGGAGAAGGTAGGACTTATTCCTAGCATGTGATGCAAATGACTCAAAATGACAGTTTGGGGAACTGTTTCCACATACTGGCACTCGTATTTAAGTCCACTTTGTGGAAAAGAAATGATAAATGCTATTACAACTGATCAGAGATCCTGCTCTGCCCACGCTGCATCTTGCATCCCACTGAAGTGCATTTCCCATGTTTGGATTTGCCTTCATTTGTACCTTCCAGAATGAGCACCTGGAGCTACACTGTGCTGATGACAAAATCATTCACCTGGGCTGCTTCTGCCCTTGAGTTTGTCCCCACACAGTTTTGTTTATTCCCTTCGTACTTCCTCGTCTGTGTGGCTTTTTGCGCCTTTTAGAGGAAGCTGTGCAACCACCTGCTCTTATTGGCAGGCCTAATTGGCAAAAATATGCGTTTCTCGTAGGCCTGAGGCTGGCTTACAGGGAAGAAAACAGCAAAACACGACCATATTGTGCCCTTCACCACCCCTGAGCAGCGAAGCGCAGCGTCACAGGCGTGTGTAAGGCAGGTGGCTTGCCAGCGTCCATGCACAGGCTGTGCTGGGAGTTTTGAACGGCTAAAGAAAACAAAACATGTATGACCTTTTTTTTTTTTTGCCGTTCTGCCAGTAAGCTATTATCATAATGTGTAGATGTCACGAGCCAGCAAGAGTAGAAACTTATCCGGTTTATCAAGCCGAACTGCCTTTTAGTTTGATTTATCTCTTCTCATTTCCCTACTAAGGTGTAAGCAGCTTGTGGTTCGCCTGGGGCCTTTCAGCAGCGAGGGAGGGCCGGGGCGGGTAGCACGGGGTCTCCAGTGTTGGCTCCGGAGGAGTCACCCCCAAAGCTGAAGGTATGGCTGTTTCTGTCCCACTGTGGTCGGTCACACTCTGCTGGTCACATCCCAGCAGCCACCAGACAGCCCTGCCAACAGGAGAGGTGGCTGGGCCTGGTCTGGCATGGCAGCCCAGCCCCGTGCCAGGTGATACTGGCCAGGGCCAAGAAGTGCTCAACAACTTCGATAGGTTCCTCTCGCCCCACAGGACCTATTATTGGCATTCCAATGGCCCACCGGCTCCTACAAGTACTCAATAAGGGAGGTCCCCTCTCCCAGGTGGTGTACCATCCCAAGCTGGAGGGGTTACAGCGCGCCTGCGACGCGTGGCCTGTGGCAGAGCGGGATGCAGAGCTCACAGCTTCTAAATCCTAGATCAGCGAATTAACAGGATTATCCTTTCACTCTGAAAACAACATTGAGGGAGATTTTGGTAACAGCAGGCCACCCAAAAACTAAATTACTTTAAATTGACAGTAGCAGTAAAACATTTAGGTTTTATACTGCATGTATTCTTAATAAGAAAGAAACCCCACAACTCTGATGATGAAGTGTGAAAGTGCCACCTTGATCATACCGATACAGCCATGTATCAGTCGTGAGGCTGTTTGAAAGCTGTACTACTGACATGTCTTTTATTTTTAATAGCTCCCATGACATTATGAATACTTTCATAATTAAAATAACTTCTTCCATGAAAGAGCAAATTTCCTGGTACTTAAATGCACAGTGCTGCCACGCTGAAGTCTTCTGCTTTAATGGCATTAGAAGTAGTAGTTTGTCCTGATCAACAGCTCTGCTGACGTCCCAGACGCCACTGAGAGCCAGAACAAGTGGATCTTCCATAAACAAGAGTTTTAATGGTCAAGGTTTCTTACAAAGGGTTGGGTGCCCGCAGCGCTGCAGAGCAGTTCCTGGCATTGGGCACTTAGGCTGGTCTCAGAATTTCTATTATAAACTTTCCTGACATTTAAAACTTGTCTATGTGAAGGATTGCCTTATGCACAAGCAGTACTAGAGGAAGACGAGCCAAAATAACTAATTGTCTCAGAGGAAAAAAAAGCCACAGTCAAATGTTACAGTTAAAATATAACTTTGGAAAAGAAATCCGTACCCCAACAGAGACATTAGCTGATCTCTCAGGAACATCCAGCCACAAACTTTCTCTAGCTTCTCATGCAGCAGAGGTGGTCCTCCCCTATTCCTTCCCTATCACCACTTTTCCCAACAGATCCATTTCTTTCTTCCTTACAGAGTTGACACCTGCATCCTCTGTATTTTTTAGGGTCTGCTGAGGATGGAGCAACAGCATGGCCCCTTGGTGACCAGGTTCTTGTAGGTGCAATAAAGTAAGTCACAGCATGTGCATGCTTTTGGGCAGCGTGGAAATGCCTGTAGGGTCTGTCCTCCATCCAGCTCCTTCCCAGGCACTTGACTAATCACAGCAGGGTGACAGAGATGTCAGGGCAAGCAAGTGCCCAGCCCGCTCCCCTGCTTGTCCCAGAACATGGTGGATGGGTGTCTGTTAACATCATACAACAGTGTACCCGTTGGTTCCCTGGTGTGCATGTTGGGGGGCATATCGTGCCACGTGAGTACTTGTGTACCCTTTGTGGGGCCAAAAGCAGCTGACCTATTACAAGCTGGACATGCATTTGGCATCTGGTGGAGACCATGAAGGGTTTGGTCATGTCAGATTTAAAATCAGCACAGGCTGTGGAAGGAACTTTGTCTGTGTGTCCCTCTAGTGCCTCCTTAAAAGGCTCCGTTGGCCTGACCTGGCCTCAGTGTTTCATCTCAGCTCTAGACACTGATTTCTGAGTACAACGGTGGCGGTGCCCAGGACCTGCCAGGGCTGCATAGCGTGGCCTCCAGGAGGGAGAGGAGAAAAGATGACCTAATTGAAGACGGGTTTGCTTGAAACTTGTGTGTTAGGAATATGAGCAGTGCAAAAACTACCTTTAACATGTTTGCAGGACTGGATCTGCACTCCCATCAGTATTTGTCACATTGAAAAAGAACATCTGTGCTATTCAGTAAAATTAAATAGTAATAATAACAATCCATCCTAGCCCAGTTCTGTCGTACTGCATTGCTGATTCATTTAGCTTATTAGCATGACTTGCATTTACGGCAAAACTCAGTCAGACAATGAGGATGAGGGAAAGCAGAGCCACACTGTACTGATGGTTAATGGCCATCTCCCAGTGTTACTGTACTCCCAGAGTGAGGAACTCTCACTTTCTCATTAAAATCCATTTTCAGGTGGTTAAATTCATATTTCCGCTGTAGTATTCCATTAATTTCCCCTGATGTTTATAACTTGCCTGTATGGAAACTAGTGTAGGTTGAAATCGGAAATATACAATATCTAGACTGCCTTAGGAATGTCTTTACTCCGGGAAGGTATAGTGTAGGTTTGCAAGTCATCCCCCTGCCCTCGGCAGGTCACCGCGCAGGGGTCGCAGGGCCGGGCTCCAGCAGAGTAGCCGTCAAACGCCAGCCCTCCCCTCGGGCTGTTTCACGCCTCTGTCACTGCCCCTTGGCTCACGAGGAGAACAAATGCCACTGGTGCCCTACGCTGAGGCCCACGCTCAGCCAGGGCCAAACACAAACCTCACAGCCTGGGTCAGGAGTGGGGACAAAATGCCTGTCGCCTTCCTTGGCCGGAGACACCAGAGGCTCTGCCTGTGCAGTGGCACGGGGTCACTCCTGATCCCAGCAGCCAGGACCCTGCTGCCCGCTCCATCCCCGGAACGCAATTAACCCAGGGTATAAATCATCCTGACGGCTCCTCTTGCTGTTACGAGGCTCTGTGCGTGAAGCCTGCCTGCTCTGCAGGATTGGAAAAGTTTCCCCCTTTTGTTTTTTTTCCGCAGGGTGTTTTAGCTTTGGAAACTGTGAACCTACAGAGAAAAGAGTATGCAGATTCTGCTGCTGCAGCCAAGTCTTTGTGCCAAATTTTGTGATAAAGCATACATACCTTTAAAGTCTCGCCTCATTATGCTCATTATAGAACTATTTGCATGGGGAGACTTTGATTCTGCATGACTGGATAAACCATTGGCACAAAATTTCTTTTCTTCTTTTCCAAACCATTGTTATACATGGTATTAAGGCTGAATCTTAAATTACCTTACATATTTGTCTGACAATTCTGAATTGTGTTTTGGTCTAAATAATCCTTAATGTCAATCTTTTTTTTGCTTTCAGTTCACTTGCTAAATTCTCTCTGCCTGGAAAATGGCAAGTGAACACTGGGGAGAAAAGCCTTAGTTATTTTAAGGATATAAGTTATTTAAAATGGAAGATTTTTAGAGCTGAACACATATGCCAGGACCGAAGTTCAGTGGGAATTTTGTAAGATACTACTTTCAGCTATCAAATTAAAATAGGTTAAAATATGTTTCTGAAATTATATAGCACATGAATATACAGTTAAGATTTACCATAAATTCTTACAAGAAGAATGTTTAGTAACTGAGGTTAACGAGCATCTTATAGCTGCTTCAGTTCAGCCCATTTTAATTATATATTCAGACTATACTGCTTATCTGATTAACTGTTTGCTGATTGAATGTTCATTTTTAGCACATCCCTTGCACGAGATCCTTTTCTCCTGAACAGCAACAAAATACACTAGTGACATGTAATAGTGACATGTAATATAATAGTCCTCGGTGTCTGTCACTGTCTTTTGCTTAATTTCTGAGGCCTCTGCACAAATCTGCTGTTTTTTCCTGGAGGTCAAGTGGAAAATCATTGGTGTAGGTAATGGTGGAAATGATACAATCCCACTTAACAGTTAGGCAATTAGAAAAATGGTTAAGAAGAAAAATTAGAAATGGTGCACAAAGAGGAGTAACGTAAGTAATGGTGACTTGTCTACCTCAGTGTGGCAGTCCTTCCTGAACTGAAGGCTAAGAGAAGTAATAAATATTTTATATATATTTTTCAAACCAATAAATATTAGAATTTATTTGTAAGTGAGCTTTCAATATTTTAATGGAGCTGAATGATTGAGAAAAAGATTTAGTGTTTGTGATAACCTCTGATAACAGCATAGCATAATAACGCTATTCCCTAAAGCATTTCCCACAAGTGATACATGTCATGACTGCTGTGCAGGCTTCAGATTCAGAACAAATCTGTATCTGTTTGTTGTAACCTTAAAACCTGGCTTCTTGTGTCCTAACCAGTTCTTTCTAAATAATCTATGAAATCAGACTACTTATAATTAAAAAAAAAACCTGTTACTTGTTCTGCTTGCTTTCTTCCGCTTATGAAAAAAGGAATTCCTGTTCCCTCCATATTACTTAAGTTCCATTAACATAGATACCATAAATCGGCCGATGTGAAAGAATTATCTTTGAATTTCTTCAGATAAAACATTGTTCAAATGGTACATTTTCTGGAGAAAAATATTTTACTGGAGAAAATAGTACTGGATCTTGCATAACAAACCCAACAATGGAGTGGAATTCACTAATTACCTCTGCTTCTTTTAGTACCTCATTTAACACCCCTATCTTCTGAATGATTAGCCTGCATTTTACAGTCAAAATGAATTACACAAAGAACTCTTAACAAATGTAATTATAGTTTCACCATATTATGCTTTGCTTTATTACATTAAAAAAGCACATTCCTTCTCTATCTTAGCCTAAAGAAAATAAGTTCTTTACAATCTAAACATCGATTTTCAGCAAGAGATCTAAACAATTCTATCTTTTTCCAAGTAGTAACAGGGTTTAGAGATTCTCATTACTTATTGCATGGATTCTTATTACTATAATTCTTAATTTAATTTGAGGTCTAAGTCAGCAGGAAGTTCCTAGCACTAATAGATGTTGCTCAGAATCTCAGAAGCATGGTTTAAATGAGAAAATCCAGCATACCTTTTTCAAAACAAAATTGTAAATGCTGGAAAACCTAAGATAAAACTATTTAAATCTCACATTTGAGATAAAAAGCTAAGTTAATAATAGTTCAAGGCATATAGGTCTTCTGTCTTCTGGATGAAGACTAATATAATACTCATAGAAATTAATTATTTTCTAACTGAAATAACTTTTGGGAATATAAGAATCATCTGATGATTTTATGTTGGTCAAAGAGTAGGCCAGTCTATCACCTTTCCCTTATGAAGCTGTCTGCTTTCGAGGGGTAGTTATTTCTTAATGAGAGCTGGCTGCCATTTTTAGAATTTTTTTGGAGGACATTTTTAAGCAGAAGAAATGTAGACTTACAGTAATAGTCATTCTTTGACCTTTGTTCTAGTGTATTTAGCAGAACTGGTAGCTTTTAAACTTCTGCCTTTGCCTCTCTTTCCCTATGCTGTCCAGCTGCTGCAGGGCAGCAACTGATCTCTATATTCAACACATGTAAAACTTTCTCTTTCACTTTTTCTAAATTTGCAGTCTGTACATCAAAGAGAAGATTGACCTCATTTAGAAATGCTATCTTTTTACTCAAGCTAGTTTTGTACATTCTGTAAATACACAGATAGGAGACTTCTATTGTGTTTCTTTACCTGGAAAATAATGGTTGTGTATTGTAGGAAAAAAAAAAAAAAAGGAAAAAAAAAAAAAGAAAATTAAAAAGGGGAAAAGCTATATTTAAG
>NW_015094508.1:6993332-7006305 GCF_001431845.1 Calidris pugnax | reverse complement strand
AAAAAAAAAATTAACGAAGGCGAAAAAAAAAAACAAAAACAAAAAAAAGAGAAGAAGGAGAGACAGAAGGAAAACCAAAAGAAAAACGAATAAAAAATAAAAGAAGGAAAAAGAATGAAGGAAAGAAGGGATAAATGAACAAAATAAAAAATAAATAAAAATACAGAAGGTAAGAAAGAAGGCGTAGGAAAAAAAAAAAAAGAAGGAAAAAAAAAAAAAAGAAAATTAAAAAGGGGACAAGCTATATTTAAGTGTGATTAAATCAAGTTCATTTATTTTCAGTGCTGTGCTTACTTTGTTCTTTTGTAACTGAAAACTGAAATCTGTGCAGAAATATCTGAGTGTGGGAGAGGGAAACAGGAAAGGATTTCTCTGTGTTATTATTCCCAAAACAGCACAAGGAATTCATTTTAACTTATGCCTGTGTTATGTAAATTGCCATCAACAGTAATGTGAAATTTACAAGGCAAATGTAGACTATTCCAAGTAATTTGAGGATACAGTGTGATTTGTCCACTTTTTAAATATTTTATCAACAAATTTTAACAAGTAGTGGTAGTTTGTCAAAGCAGAGTATGCCTAAAAGATGGATTTTACAATGGTGTCAGCTACATAGCATTAGTAGCCTTTTTCAGAAAGATACTGTTCTTTAAAAGAAGCATACCAGTGAGCTTCAATACATATGAAAATGTTCCATAAAAAGCAAACCAGAAAAAAAACCAAAAAGGAATATTTACGCATTTTTTTCTTTAAAAACAACTAGTGAATGAATGTCTCCCTAGATACAAAAAAATTACCTAGTCTGTTTAAAGTTTAAGTAACCAAATAGCAAAGCTCACATGAACTGAAACTCCATTTTTTACTATCCAGTGGTCAAGTAAAGAGAAATACAAAAAGTCTACAAAACATAAAAAATTACAAGTATAAGTATTTGTATATACTTATAAAATGTTTAGAACTTCAGTCAGCTAAAAAGTTGCAAGTTACCTTTAAAAAATGGTTGTGAGCAGTATGATTCATTTGGATACCTCAGCTGTAGAATTCCAGCAAACAGAAATTATATTTAACACCTGACTGATTAATCTCAAGCATTAGAGAAAAATAAAAATATATCCCATTTAATTCTTTAAGCTGTGCAATAGATTAGCAAAACATATTCTAAGTGTATTTTACTAACTACAAGCAATATATCATTGATTTAGATGGGGTTGTGTTTGCTGCACTATGGCACTGGCATGGTGGATTTTTCCTGCATCTGTGATGGGAATTATCAAGTGGGATAAACTAGCAGAGTCCTAGGACCTCCATTGTACCTGCCCTTTTTGTGAGCAAGAAATCCAACTCACATCAGAGGAAGTATTTAGGAATCTTACTTCCTCTAAAACAAATTGAATTAATGCCAAAATACGTTTATTGGATCTAGGTTCCAGCCTTTTATTCAAAAGTCTCTAATAGATGTTCAGTCTTTAATCCTCAAGTCGCTGTAAACAACCACAAGGCTCTGGCAGAGCAGTGTAAGGCTGAAAATGGGAAAGTACTGAAATCACACTCAAATCTCTTGCCAGAATTTCCAGAGTCTTGATGTTATGTATGCATTTATTTCATTGAGTGGAGTGTGATATTTGCATAGGTGTAGGATTTTCTTTTTGGAGTGCTGGGCTGAGAGTGGGTATTTTATTACCTCTCCTTCTCCTCTGTCCTCTGCTTTCCCTTCCTTCTTCTCTATCCCTTCATTTAGAGATCTTCCTCCCCTTTGTAGTCTTCTTGTTAATCACTTCTCTGTTCTCCCAGTCCTTTGCTTGTCTTTACTCTGTTTTCCATCAGATGGTCACTTCTGCTTTTCAATAAAGTCATGAGAGGAAAAAGCAAATCACCTTGAAGAGAGAGAGCAACTGTTTGGTGAAAGGATGGTATGACTCTTGCCCCTGTGGTAAGAAAATGGTCACGGCAGCTTTCTGCCTTGCATGATGTTCACCCTAGTTGCATATCCCTGCTTACACTGCTGAATGATTTTGCAGAGTGCCTGTATTTTCCCAGATATATGTGACTATGCTAATTTGTTCACCTCCTTTAGTTTCCTTTTTCAATTACTTCTCTGTTCTCCTAAGGCTTTGAGAAGACCACAGGATATCCTCCTGGTCTATTTGATAATATCTATTTTCACTTATCTCCTTCTTCTCTTTGCATTTGAACATTAATTTCAGAGTACATACCAACTGCTCACATCCATTTCCTCTGTAGGCACCAACAGGTATTACTTCCTAAATACTAATCCTCATGTTTCTCAGTGTCAGCAGCTCCTCCCTACACTGTAGCCTTCTTAATTAATTGAATCTTCACTTGTGTTTCTTTCCTAAAGAATCAGTCCAAAGGTTTTCAGCGTGCTGATCCTTCCTTTACAAGAGAACTAGCATCTGCTTTTTCTTCTTTGTTTCCAGAAGCCTTTACACAAGGCAGCAGGACTGGAATTTGTTAGTACTTTTATCTACTTCACATGTAAGAAACTAAAGGAACTGTTGGGGCAGCCACATGATATTTGGATGTGGTAGAACTGGCCTCTTCGCCAACTCACTCCACCATGGTCCACCTGGACTTACTTTCCACTTCGCAATGCAGCACTCTTCTCCACCCAGGATCTAAATGCCTCTGTTTATCACTCTATTTTTCACCCTTCAAAGAACAGTCCTTCTGTGAAGGTCAGCTGAACCTGAATTCAGCTCCAGGAAGAGAGGAAGGTCTTCAGTATTCAGCAGTGGCTAAACATCCCCCACTTTTAGTTGCAGCCCCCTAAATACGAGACAGAATGCAGCACTGCACTCCAGGTGATTTCCCTCTTCATGCTATCATAGGAAGAAAAAATTCATAGGAAGTTTCCTCTGTGGCGGAAGAGAAGCAGTCTAATCTCCTCTGGAAGGCAGCCATATGATTGGGAAGGCATCACTTCCGATGTTGGAATGAGGGACAAGACAGCTGCAGAATAATAACTTTGGCATCTTAAATTCATGTTTTATTCCCCTAGGAAATGCTTCAGATTTCTAATGAAGCTTGGTTATTCAAAATTCCAGTAGCCAACAGTGGCTTGTGCCTCTTATAGGTGAGGGGTGATGGCAGAGAGCTTTGGCTTGTTTGCTGCAATACTGAAGTCTTCAGGACTTCTCCATTCTAAGCTCAAGCAGTGAGGGGGAGGTGAGGACAAAGAAAATGTGTGTGGTGGGGGAGGAGAGCAAGGGAAAGAAAGGAGTGTCTTTCACTGAACAACCGAGAATGAGTAAATTATTATATTTGCTGAGACATCATTATTTTTAACTTGCTTTCAAAACCTCTGGCATGGTCACTGCCTGGAATGCACAAATGAGAGCAACTGAAGCGAGGAGTTAGGAAAAGAAGAGATCTGCGCAGGTGCAGCTGGTTCTTAGGAGCAGAGATATTTAAAATGCCTGCAGCAACACTGCAAGTCATACTCCCTCACCTGAGAACTACAAGACTGCTGCCTCTTGTGCAACTTTTCACATGAATACATTCACATTAACATTCATATTCACATTAATATAACCAGGCAAAACAAGGAGATTTACAGGCTGTGTTCCTTTCTCAGGATTGCCAGCCCAAGTAGTCCATAAGATAGGCAAATCGAACACCCATCCTGGTACCCTTGGATGCACTCAGGCAAAGTGGTCCTGGCTTCTCTGTGAGCCCTCTCCACAACCAGGCATGTCAGCCTCAGAATCCTTCCTGTGAACATTAGCGTCAATGCTGTCTACAACAAACCAACTTCGGTGAAGTCTTTCCATGACAAAATCCAGTCAAGCCTTTTCTAACATACACAGGTGAAAGGAGAATTGCTGGTTATCTACTTCTTGTTCTCCTGCAGTGGATTACAATATTTGATTTGGCATGGTGATAGAACAGCAAGACAAGTGTGACAAGTTGTCTGTGGCAGCCAGAGTTAGATGTGGTCTTCACTTCAAGAGGGTCTGATCTCCTGAGCTCTCAATTGCACTATAGGAGGGGAGTGTTTGTCACGAGGGTCCATGAGTGCTCTCTGAAGCTCTGTATCTGATTTCTGTGGAGCACAGGGATGAAAAGAACTTGCAGTGCTGTGCTTGACTCTCCAATGTTGCAATGAGGAAGCAGAATTCAGGGGCAAACAGGGGCTTCCTAACTCCTCCAGGATATTCTCAGCTTGCAAAGGGTGGGAAGGCAGTAGCTTAGTAAAACATTACATGTGTCTCATTTTATAATGGGTATATAGGCTTTGTGTTATCTCATCAGCTAGTATGTACTAAAACTGTATTGCATGAAATGAATGTGTTTCACTATACATAAATTTAGTGTACTTCTCTGACTCTGTAAACAAGCCTTTAGGTCACAGATCTAGAATCAGGTATACAGAGCTATTTCTGTTAACAATCCCAGTGAAGGCAATAACCTTACTCATGTGAGAAATACCTCTGCATTTGCAAAAGCAGATCCTTGTATTTTAAATCTCTGTGGCAGCAGCATGGCTGTTAAATTACCTAACTTTCTGGGACATCACTCTTTTTTTCCAAACTTATGTGTGAGTCACATAGCTTTTGTGTCCACACATTTTTATTGTCATTTATTTGCTTTAACATTAAAAAGCAATTAAACTAACACTATAGGTGTTTTAGGTGTTTATAAAGATGAATGCATAACACTTAGATCTTTGTGCATATATATATGCCATATGTGTAATTTATATACATATATGTCTCATTTATCATATTTTAGATTTGAGCTTTAGAAGACTGATGTGTGTATGTATAGACTTATATCTCCAGAACTCTATTTAATAATGTATGTATTGAAAATAAACACATGGTTGCACTGCAGGCAAAATAGCTCATACAATAAAAATATATATTTGATGGAAAAGAACACAACCATACCCTGACAATTCTCTGTTTCTTCAAAATTGGTGCAAGAAAACATCTGTGCAGATCTAAAATGCTGAACAGCCTGATGAGGACAGTGCCACTTAACATGTGAATGTCTTAAAAAGCAGTTTATGAATATTCACATCTTTGAGGATTTCTCTCCCAAAGGCCTTTTGGTTGTACAGAGGCTTAATTAAAGATGGTTTCTGTCAAAGGTAAAGAAAGAACTGAAAAACAGTACAGTTGTTTCTCTCATTTAATACACAATACTGATACACGTAAATCAGTGGCTTTCAGATGGAGGTGGCTGCTACTTGTAAAGAATTGTGGAAATCAGTAGAGTAGGGCAAACAAAGTTTGAAAATATTTTAAAATATGTCTCTCATACCAGTAATGGCAGCCTGTTCGTGAGCTATTCATAGAAAGGTGTTTGAGAGAACTGTGCCACCAAACATTCTCTGTATCTGTCTTTATCACCTGAACTTCTCCACTGATTTCCACTGCTAATGCAGTATTTCCTGCCCTTCCTGTACTAGAATATGAACATTGCTTTTCTACATAGCACGCTGACAGAAAGTGACAATATAAATTACCCTGCAGAGGAAACCACAAATGACAAACTCTTCAGAAAATCAGCCACCATGCAAAACTCTTTAGAAAAAAGGTCTCCAGAACTGCCCTGCAATGAGCAGGCTCTGTGCTTGAACTAACCACCCAAATACTACCTGTGAATCAACTAATGCAAAAAAGAAACCCTCACTGACTGTATCTTCCCGTCTGTTATGAACTACTTGATGCTGGTATATATACAGAAAGTTGTTAAATAATTACAGCATCTACTAAATCACATCCTCGAAGAGTTCCTCCTGGACCCCTCTCTTTTCAACAACACTTCCAGTATTAAACTCACAATCCAAAGTAGAGTTCCCCTGTACTAACAAACACTCATTAAAACTAAACCTTGCTGGCACGGAAAATGCAAAATTCATGACTACTGAAGCATTTAACACAATTGATGTTAGTGCCCAAAAGAATTATTAATTTCCATGGGTCTTCTTTGTGTATTTTGAAAAATGTGATATATTACACTAAACACATCACACGCCCTCATGAGAGCTATGTGCATGAAACTAATCAGCTATTATTCACTACTATGAATTCACACAGAAAACTGATCAAGGACAAAACATAGCAAAGGATAGGACAATGTTTTTTTCATAAAGAAAATATTTCATCTCTTGCACAGTCCAGGTACTCACAGGTGACTTACAAGTCATGTTTGAAAAATAATTCTGGGATCTAAATTCTTAATGGTGCATAAATCAACTGTGGACCCTGTAGCGACATTGTTTTTAAAGCTTATGGTTTTCTTGCTGATTCATCCCTATATATTCATGTTAGCAACTGTTGTCTCTCCAGTGGCTTAATTGATTAAAATAATTTTATTATACTAAGAACAATAATGTCCCACTTATGTTTAGTTAGGATTTTGCTACTTGCCAGATCTGATTAATGGATGTCAGTCAAGTAAGAAAGTTTTTTTATTTTCTCCAGTTCTATCAGTTGGTCTAATTAAAGGTATCCCCTCTTCTACAAACCTTATCACATTCGTATCACACAGTGAAATAGCCATGGCAACTCTCAAAATGCACAGAAGTGAGATAAACTTTTAATTGAAACACTTCTCTCCTACCTGTACAGTAAATGAAATGCGTGAGGGAGGAAGAGGGAAATAATACAATGAATTTTAACTTTAGCTGAAGACAGACCAGGTTGGAAAGTAGTGCCCCACAGTAACAGCAGCTGTATTTTCCAGTGAAGGTTTTTGCATTAATTCAATAAGTTTCTGTGCTATCTGCTTTTAGATTTAAGTGGATTTATCTCACCAACGGTAAAGAACAAGTCTATTTTCTCCCTTGATGAAAACTTTGCTGTGCAAATTCAAAGGGGTTTTCTCACCAAAGTTGTGTCTGTTTAATCTGAATGTATGCTATCTAAGCACAACACTTCAAAATATATTAATGAAAATGGGTTGAGTTGATGCTGCCATGAGGCTCAGTTGAAAGCTCTGCTATGTTGCTAATAGCACTGTTAATCAATCTATGCATTTTGGCAACCTTAGTCTAACAAATATTTACAAGATTTTATTTATAGAAATCATAATAAAGAGTAACTACAGCTCTACACTAAAGTGCACCTCCCAAAAGACTTGGTAAGGGCACTTTCTCTGTAGAGAGCTTTTGCTTGTTTACGGGCATGGAAATGAGTTAGTACACAACTTCTTCACCTTTGTGTCCTGGAAAGTCACTATTTCCTTACTGATGTAGCATAATACTCATACCCCCCATGTAAGGCTTGTGTTAAAATATCCTTTCGATGGAGGAAACCAGTAGATGAAACCTGTGAATTAAAACATTAACTATATTACTTTAGTTTTATTGTTTGCAACAACCATACCTTAGGATTGACATAACTGAAAAAATTGGCTATTTTAGATTTTAAAAAGCCACTCTGAAACCATTCTTGCCAAAGGAAGATTAAAAATGTCTATAATGGTTTTCAGTTATGCTAGTCATACAAGTGAAATCTTTTCTACTTTGTGTGTTCAAAGGAGAAGGGATAAAATACTTAGAAAGGAGAACATTTCTTAACACTTAGAACTATATAATTTGTATTTGTCAGGTGGGTAGAAGAAAGGGAAAAAATAACTAAAGAAAGATAATTTGAAACTTCATAAAGAAGAGAAATGGGGAAGACAAACCAATTATTGTCTAATTGCACTTGAAATTGGATTTCTTATATGATGAAAAAAATCTACAAGTGTTCTAACAGATTCTGGAGAAAAAAAAAGTAACTATTTTCCCAAAACTAAAGTTATCTTTTGTTGTAAACTATTTTGCAGATGGAGGACAATCAAAAGGATTGGGTTTTGAACTCTCTTAAAAATGTTCCACCGTAGCTTTTTAACAATTCAAAAACTCTTTACTTAAGGTACGATCTACTGATGTAATGGGTTTAGAGACAGGATAGTTCATGTCACTGGATCTCCTTGCTTCATAAAGTTTTGAACATGGTGGTCTGTAAGAAATTCAACGTTAAACAGCACTGAGCCAACTCTGAAATCAAGAATTCACATATTTTTAGTCTTTATTTTACACTACTGGGATTATTCACAGAAAATAAGAAGACAAGAAAAAAGTAAAAAAATTGTTAAGTGTCTGCATATACAACAGTGTTGCTAAAAACTGCTAAGAGATTTATACTGTGGGTGTTATCCCCTTGTAAGAAAAATTAATGGTCCGAATAGAGATAAGGCAGCCATAAAATGTAAAATATATGCAATTAATCCTACAGTTAGAGAAATGTGGATTATTTGTTTAGCATGATGGATATCATTATCATAGATGTGCCTATATAGAATAATTCTGGAATGGTATTGGTGATTACATTTACAGTGTCTATTTACACACCACCTAGTCACCAACTTGTTACTCCAGAGCACATTCTCATGGGTTTCCATCAGCTTAAAAAAACAACCTTAATTAATTTAAACAAACTTGCCACAGAAATTCTTTCCTTCCAGTGGAGAAATAGAGGGGTGACACTTTTCCTACAGGATGCAGCACTAATTACTGACCGGAGACCAAAATATAGAGCTAGTGTAACTGATATGCTATAGAAAAGGTATTCCAGATCTGACTGGAAGTTGCTACAGTATCCTTTTAGGATTGCTTTTGGACACAAATATCCTCAGCAGCATTCATTGTTACCCTTTTTGGATCTGAGAACCTTACCAAAGGCAGCCCCAAACCACCATCAGCGAACAGGCAAAATACGGAACACAGGGCTTATTTCAGGCAACTTCATAGCAGGCTCTTTCCGCCAACTTCATGTTTAACTCTTTGTTTAACTCTGCATGTTTAACTCTGCAGTATGGCCAGAAGGAGCTCTACAAGACCTTGCAAGCAAAGGACTGATGGTTATGATCTGCAGCCAGCCACGTGCTCACATGACACGGATGCATTTTCATTCCTTTCCATTTGTTTTGACCAGCACAAGATTTATGTGGGGTCATCAGCTGTCAAAACAGATTCTTAGGCTAAGAGGCTGCAGCATAGCTTAAAGTCAGTGCTAAGGAAACTGTCCAGGAGCAAAGCAGTCCAAATCAGGCAAGTGTGAAGGTGCCTCAACATCACCTTTTTGCCTTTTCTCCTACATATGAAACGCTGTGCCAAGTGTTCTTCAGTCAGAATTCAGGAGCTCACCCATGGTAACCAAGGAAGAGAAATACAAACAAAAAGTCACAATAAAATGTTTAAAAATAACTCTAAAACATTCCTAACCATTTCTGGAACACAGCATATACAAAATAGGTTCTGGTGTTACAAAGGTTTTTTATTGGTACTTGCATAACACTCCAAAACTTAGTCACACAATACATTTCTGTTCACTGCTCTGTTTGATTTTACAATCTGAAAAATAATGCAACCAAATATAGAGATAACCTCTGGTGTAATGCAGTATTTAACCAATATAAATTTGGGATTGTGTCAAATTTAAACTGAGCAGACCTTGCATACTTAGGCTTTCTTTAAATTCAGGAGATAGGCATTATGAATTTAGAAAGTCATAACAACATACTTCTAAGATTTAATTGCCACTAAATTATGTCAATTCTGTGTTGATTTCACCATCATAAATACAGTGTAAACCACTTGTTAACCAGATCAATTCAGAAAATGTTACAGAAAGGCATTTTGAATGGACCATATGCAAATTTAAATTACGCAGTATCTAAGATAAATGTCAATATAGGCTTGTTAAATAAAAGATTACTTATTCTCTCTTTATGTTTTCAGGCAGAAACTTCTAGAAACTATTATTTAATATTTGCATTGCAATGATGTCCAGAAGTCCCAATCCAAACCTAGTTAAAATCCACTGTTCAAGTGACTGCCTGAGCATTTAATGAGCAGAAGCGCTTACCCGGGAGGCCTTTCAATCTAGCTCTTGGAAAAGTGGAAATGCACAAATGTAAGGAACAACAGTAGGAAGAATAGGAAAAGCAGCAACTAAACCCTCTTTCTCTGAAAAACTATGGATACATTGTTCAGACCATTGAATTCCTGAAAGGGGCAAACATAGAGGTGGCTGTTTCATCAACTGTTCTTTCAGTTTAGCTGCATGTTGTTGCAGTATTTACTAGTGTTCCTGTTCAAATGTAAAAATAGAAATTTGAATGAGAGGAGTTTGGACTTAGTGTCTACTGTGCAATCGTGAGTAAAGAATTTGTTTAAACTTTTAGTGGGATCAGTTGCATAGTCCCACTTGAAAGACTCATTATGTAACTCTATATTTTGTGCTTTGTGCACTTAATCTGTAATTATATGGTAACTGGGATACCAACTCTGGGAATTAATGTTGCTGGGGACTATTGAAGCTGTAATCTAAATACTGTCTTGGTATTTTTAGCACTTTTAAATCCCTGGGATAACTCCTGGTATTTTCTTGATTTGTATAGATAATTTTCTTAATTTGTATAGATACTTGTGTCTCGTCTATGTAAAATGTCATCAGAAGCTGTGGTCTTGCTGGCTATAGTTCCACCAGACTTCAGCTAGGTTTTTATTTTTGATGGTTAAAACTGTAAGTGAAATAGTATCTTACACTGAAACAAACATTACAGCTACATTAGATTCACCATGCGAGCAACAGTTGATATAAAGTTCCCACATCCGTCTGTTACCTGGCTGCAGTGATAAATGCATTGGGCCATTTGCAGTAAATATGGCCAAAGAACACTTTCACATTAAAAAAAGTTACGGTAATTCATGCATAAAAGAGGTGCCTTGAAGAGTTCATGATGGAGGACATCAGTTACAGAGAGCCTTTCATATTAATTATGACAAGGATACATTACTGGGTATTAGACAGGAATAATCCATTGTTCGCATGAGATAAAAAAGTTAGTAATTTTATTATAGAATCAATGTAGTGCACTATATTCAGAAATTCTTAATCTGTTGTCAGTGCTTTTAACTTGAGGGGCTGAAGTTCTCATACTTGGCCTTAGTCCAAAGCTGACTCATTTGAAGAAAACGGCTTATCTGAACAAGCAGAAATGGAAGTGATTTAATGTTTTGGGGAAAAAAAAAATATATATAATTTTATTTTTTACAAACTCTGATGGTTATATTTAATTTTGCTTAATTATTTAAATCTAGGCATAGATGTAGTCCCCAAAGACTGTATGCTCTGTAAATATGGTGAGAGGATTTGTAGAAAAATAAAGAAACAATAAGCAAATATTATCACCCTAGTAGAAATGCATGCTTATTTTCTATACCTGGATACAAACTGGATACTCAAACATATAGTTTCCATACACACACAAGACATTTTAAATAAATAACAGTATTGTTAAGCATGGTAGACTTTTATAAACGTGATCTACAGTACATTTTGTTGCTAAAGATGAAACCTTCTTCCTCCAAAGCCCCATAAGAAACTGGATGAAGCAACTAGTGATCCTGAACAGGAAATATCCATTGGAGTTACTGGTGAGGGTTTAAAGGACTTCCCACTGTTAATTGTATGCTAGAATCAGGGGCAGGCTCATACTAACTCGACATACCATTTTCCTTTGCTGTTTGGTGGCTCATGTAAGATGGCATTTTTTGGCATTTTTCCCATTTCTCAGTACACAGGTTATCACGATAAACACTATCCCAGCTAAGTTGGTGGCAGTCGCAGTAGAGAAGCCAAGGATTAAACGGGTGTGAAAACAGAACTTCCCCTGTCCTCAGACACAATTCAGGAGCATAAGGTGAGCAGCATGTTCACCTCCACCCTGCTGTCAGCTTTGGGCGCCGTTCTGTGGCTGAGCAGAGCTCCAGGCCCCAGCACTGTCAGAATGGCATATTGTGCACACAACAGGTCACCAAAAACTCCGTTCAAATAATCAAGAAAATTAAACCGAGAAACGTTTCCATCGACGTGCTGTTGCGATCCAACATACAGCAGCATTGAAGCTGGCTGCTTTTCAAATGTATTTGTACGTGACTGTGTTACAGTAAGCAGCGTTTCCAGTAACATCTTATTGCCCTGAGGGGGGTAGAAACATTTGAAGAGGAAATAATACAACTGTATCCTGGGGTTTAGGTGAAATAGTGGGACTACCTATGTGGCATTATTTTAATTGCTGTTGTGTGCACCGCTGCCTGGTATAACATATCCAGACACCACGTTTGGGTGGAGCTTGTTGGTTGTCTGTTTCTCAAAACCCAGTCAGGGTATGTTAGGGAGCGTGAGGCCCAACAGAGGGTTGGCTGCTGGGACGGCCATGAACCTCAGGCAGCCAAGGCCTGGTATCTCACCAATTGCTGCAGCCCTTTGGATGTAAACTGAGCAATTATTAAATTAAGAAGCTGAGCTGCTTACGTCTGAAGAAACGTTTGCCAGGTGGGATTGAATTTGCCCGGGCAACTGGCACGGCCCTGCAGAGGGAAATGGGGTTATTTGGCCTGGAGGGGGCTGAGGGGAGACCTTACTGCTCTCTAGAACTACCTGAAAGGAGGTTGTAGTGAGGTGGGGGTGGGTCTCCTCCCAAATCACAGGTGAGAGGACGAGAGGAAAGTTGTACCAGAAAGGTTTAGGATTGGGCATTAGGGAAAATGTCTCCATAGAAAGGGCTGGAACAGGCTGCGAAAGGAAGTGGTGGAGTCACCACCCCTGGAGGTACGTAGACGCGTAGATGAGGCGCTTAAGAACAATGGTTCAGTGCGGTTTCGACAGCGTTAGGTTGGTGGTTGGACTCGATGCCCATAAAGGTCCCTTCCAGCCTCGACGACTCCATGATTCTAAGACAAACCAAAACTGCGGGCCAACACCAGCGACTCCCGCACCCCAGCGCGGGGGTCTCTCGGCGCAGGCCCCCCGGCAGCCCCCGCCGCGGGCAGAGGCGAGGGGGGTCCATTCCGCCCTCTGCTCCCCCCGACCCTCCCCCCGCTCCCCTCACACATCCCTCAGTCTCGCGCCCCCGCCCCCGCCGCGCCCCATTCCTCCACCGCCCGCTC
>NW_015094508.1:6982160-6992118 GCF_001431845.1 Calidris pugnax | reverse complement strand
CCCCCCCCCCCCGCCTCTTCTCCTCTTTTCTCCCCTGCCCCCTTCCCGAGAAGAAAACTCCTTTGGATTTAATATATTTCCGTGGGGTCGGAAGAAACTCCTGCCTGCTGGATCTGGTTTAGACGCTCGACAGACAAGGTAAATTAAATGGAGAAGGCTTGGGGGAGCAGTAGCAGCAACAACAACAACAGAAAAATCCTTCCTCTGCTGAAGGGGGTGGGGAAAAAGGAAGGAGTGCACGCTTCGTTTTGATATCCTGTTTTTGGCCTTTATTTTTCTGTGTTTTCCGCCTTCCATAGTTTAGCTGTCCTTTGTGTTGCTCCCCCTCTCGCCGAAATGCCGTTTGTATGAACGTAGTCGCTGTTTTCATGGAGGCTGAGGGGAGAGTCTGGGCAGACCGAAAGTTTTTAAGCTCCTCATGCACAGAAGTTTCTTTGTTCGGTCGCAGAAGGTATTGAACTGAAACTGCTCGACTCCGTGACTCTGCTGCTTCAGCTCCTTCCCTTCCAAAACGATTGCTAACCCTGAGAGTATAATCAACTTCTCGGGAAATAAGAAAGTCCTAAAGGAGGTAGTATCTTTTATTTAATTGAAAGATCTTGAGCTTGGCGCTCCCTGTGTCTGTCGTTTCTTGTTTGTCTGTCACCTTGTTTTCTGGAATATGGTTTAGTGTCTGGCCAGTCTTCTTCAAGATAGCTGTTAAATTTCTTTATAAAAGTGTGCCCTCGTTTCTTCTGTAAATGCTGTCGCGATTTTCCCCTTCGATTGCTGCCGCCCCCTCTCTTCCTCCCCTCCGCCCCCTCTCTGTCCTCAAGATGACGAGTTGGACTGCATAGTTTTCAGCTTGTATAGGAGAGGTCTTTATTGCATTTTGATCCTTGCACAAGTTTATCTCAAGAACCTCCATTTAAAAAGAAACCCATAACAAAAAACAACAAAATCCCCAAAAACTAGCTGGTGGTCTGACCTCTTTCTTAAAAGTATGTGCAGTCGAACCTCCGAGTTAATGTAATCTTGTTTGGTTTTGATGACTTTCTCCTTTATCGTTTTTGGAAGGATTCCTGTTTGAAGCTGCTGGAGGGGAAACTAAATGCGAAGTTTTGGTGGAAGGTTTTGTACTGCTGGTGCTTGTTAAGTTCCGCCAACTAACTAGCTGTGTGTAGTGAAAGCAGTATTGCTCACCGCAGATTCATTTCACACGCCTCGAAGAGGCAATTATTGGTTAGTTCTTTCATGAAGGCAAGGAATTTCTTGTTTTGTGAATGTTCAAAATGAGCTAGAAGCCATAGCTCCGTGCTTGCTTATTTAAATTTTTGTTCCTGTTTGTCAAACTCGAAAGCAGCACGTTGCTCAGATAGGATGTGTGTTTGTCAGTCTCTCAAGTGTCTGAGATGTGTTGGTATTTGTGAGGCTTGGACGAAGTAATTTCTATACAAAATTTTTAACAATCCTAAGTGTGTAATTCTTTAACAGCATCAGGTAATGTAGCATTTGAGGAAAAAGTTATTAATCCATCTCCATCGGTTTGATATACCGTGAGGAAAAATTTTAGCATTTCACTGAGCTGAAGTGGCTTCTATGACTGATAACAAGTAAATGATTTGGCTACCAGTTTATAGACTTACCTTTCCAAGCAGCAGTAAGCGTTCTTCTTAGGCGTCAGAAAGGGCTGAACAAAATAAATGGCAGTGAACTTCGGTTTCCTTATATGGCTGATGCTTGGCAGAAAAGCAATGAAGTCTAAATAGAGTAATCCTTTTACAAAAAACGATCACTTTCCAAAGCAGTGTTTCAGTCACGATAATGACTTGAGATTCTTGGGGAGTTGGGGGTGGGAGTGGGGTGGGGAATTGTAGTAATGCATGACAAATTTAGTTGTAAACCACTACGTTCATAATGGATGTAATTTTGTTTCTTTTCAGACCTTTTGTGTTTCTCATGATGCACTTGATATTTTTCAATGCCATGTAGAAGAATAGATCCTTGTAGTGGAGCCACAACTTTTTGCGCTAGTATTTTGTCACCATGGTAGCTATGGATAAGGCCCTTTTTTATGATGAAAGTGTAATTCAGTACTGCTTACAGCTAATAGTCATATCATAGAATGCCATTCATGTCATTAACATAGTTTAGGAGTTATGAAAGAGCGTATTCTTTCTTGGGATCAACCGTCTCAACTGAAAATCAGTCTGACATCATTATCCATATTATGAATAAAATGGTTTAGGTATATGCATGGTAGGTCATGTTACTTGAAACAACAGTGTCATAGGTATGTGTTGATGGCTTGGGGAAACATTCTTTTGACCTGGCAGTTCGTTGCTCATTAAATCAAGCTATGTAAACATTGGTATTTTTAAGTAGGTACGCTTGCAATCTGAGAGCTAGAAGTTACAGTGTATGGCATGCTATGCAGTATGATTGGATAATTATCATATAAGTAAAAATCTGATTAGATTTCTCTTATGAATAAGCTGCCCAGTAGATAATGTTTGGTATAAACATAGTGCTCTATAGAGTATCCATCTTCATATCACACACATGCATATAGAATTGATGAGGGGGCTCCATGGGGAAAGTATTATTGATGGAAAGTTGCATAGTGTATTAAACTGTTGGTGTAAGAAAGCAGTTTTGTGGTTTGTCCTCAGTGGAATTCCTTCAGAGTCTGGAGTCCTAGGCATAAAGAGCCATGCTTGGAACATCAAAGCTAAGGAAAGGCTTGCACATATGTAACGTACGTTGTACATAGCATGTTAGCAGTCGGTTCCAGAAATAGAAGGGGATTGGAGCAAATTCCTCAACTCAGCTTTCCTGTAGGGGTGTAATGAATCACTGGCTGTCTGCTTTGTTTTTGTGTTTTGTTTTTGTCCTTCCTGCTCCCAAGCTAAAAGGAAAATCTTCTAGAGAAAATGTTACGTAAAGATCAAATGGTTGATATGTCATCTTTTCAGCAGATTCTCCTGATAGAATAACCTGGTCTGCTAAAGAAGGGTCTGACATTTCCTCCACATAGAGGAGTTACAATCTAACCTTTTCCGTAGTTGAGTTGATGGAAAAGCTACTTGTACGGATAGGAAAATAGACTGTATTCATAAATGAGCATGCAAATGTTGATGGTGACAGTTGATACGGGTAGTGAAAGGTGAATTATTTGGAAAAATGAAAATTTGGAAACAATGCTATTTTACCCTGTCAGGTTTTGACTAAGTAAAACAGTATGTCAGATGACACTTCTCACATCAGAATTGAAGCATTGTAAAACATTGAAGGTAACATGTTTATCAGTTTGTGTAGTAAATAGCCTGTAGATAGCTCCACTTCCCTAATGTCCCCCTTCCTCTGCCCCCTCCCCCCGGTGGTAACGTATTGCATTGCTAGTTTTTTGTCTCTGGAACATCTGTGAAGTCCAATGCACACTTGTGAGGTATAGGTTACATCTTCTACAACTTCTAAAAGTTTAACTGATTTTGAGAGTTTTGCTTAATGTTTTGAATCTTTTTGTTAGTGTTGTGGGTAAGTAGTGGTAAACAGTTCTGTGGATACTCGCATGGCTGACTCTGGTTCAGGTCCGGGCAAGAAGTCCTTTTTCTTGGTGGGATGGGGGCTTGACAAAGCTTCAAACACGGATTTCCCTCAGTCCTTGTGGTTCTCTTGGTCTGTTGGGGAGCAGCTGCAGAGTACCACTGCAGTTCCCGACTGTGAAGGAGGCATGCAGAGCCCCCTGTATCAGCACAGCTGGCATGCTCTCTCCTGCTGAGTAAATATTGGTAAAAATTAGTGGTCCTAAATAACACTGCCTAGTGTACTTCAGTAATAATTAACTGTTAAGTAATTCTGTTAAGGGGACAAGTGATACATAGAGAAATTTGACTGCTCTTGTGACAATGTGGGTATTATTTTTTTTAAAAGGATTTTTTTATTGTTAAAAGATTACTTTATTGAAATACACCCTTCATTTCTAATTAAGAATACAATGACAATGTATTGTCAGTAAAAACTTATAAATGTTAAATTTTGAAAGTAAGGATGCTGATTTAGAAGGGATTTATAAACCTCATCTTCTGCCTAATAAAAACGGAAAAAGTGATATTGCCATGGTGGAATTGGAAGTATTTTTGTTATATAGTAGTCTTGGGATAATTCTGCTTTTTCTGCTGCTCTTCCTCATTAGTTACCAGTTCATTTTAGGATACTTGTTTTTCTGATGCTTAGATTTCAATATGGGTATTTGGCTTCTTGTTCTGTTTAGTTTCACCTGTACTTCCCCTGAAGGTGATACAGAAGCCTGATGTTTCGATACTAAATTGCACCCTCCACTTTTAAAAATACATGTGACTTTGCATAATTGAGAAATAAAGGTAAACAAACTTCTTCATTTGGTCTTAATGAAACCAAACTGAAATGTACCTACGTTTGAGAACATCAGCATTGTGACTAGCTTCCCTGGGGTGGTTTAAGTTGAAAAGTAGACTAGTTCTTTCTGTCTCTCTAACTAATTTGTAGATACTTGATACTAAGTAATCATTATAAATAGGAATGAAAAGTGATTGAAGCAGAGTCTGAGAACAATGTGAACTATCTTGGCTGCCGTGGCTGTCCTGGAAGTTGTAATAATGACTGAAGGTAACCAAGTCTTTGGAGCTTCTTGTGTTTGAAGGCTCGGTCTTGTTAGGTAGCAAGTGTTGTACACAACTTTGGTTAAGAAAGATAGGGAAGTGCTTTGTGCCTTCCTCTGTTCTGTATCCGTCCAATGTTTAGGGACCATCTAGACCCTAAAGATTACTTAAGGTAGGAAGGACAACTTCTCTCCCTGTAAGAACAAAGCTATCAGAAAGGTGGTAAGTGGTTCCAAAATGCATAACTTTAGATACCTAAAACTGAGAAACTATGAACGTTATATACTCTTGCATCATTTGTAAATAGAACTGTGGTTTCTCAAACTTTTGTTTTATGCTTTTGTATAACTGCATTCTGCAAGCATAAAACTATATTATGTATGCAAAGTAAACAACTGCTAAAAGCAAACATTCTTTAAGATTCCCTTACGCAGATACACATTGTGAGAATAATAAGTGGAAGAAACTGTAGATCAGCACCTTAAGAGTAATCAGTTCGGAATTCATTGAGTGCACGATCTCCCTTTGCCTTTCTTCTAAGCAACCGAATTCTCCAAGTTTATATAATTCAATATACGCAGTGCTGGGCTTCCTGTCTAATATACCCCATTACAAAGTTGGCTGGGGTGGAATGAAGAGAGATACATAGATACGGTCCAAGTAGTGAATGGTCTGACTGTTTTGGACTATCACACACTTCCAGTGGGAGAGACTGCAGCTATTTGAGTAGAACTTCCTTTCTGGGAACAAACGGGAAGGAAATACTTGTTTTAGGAGTGTTGAGTTTTGTGTTCTCTTGAACTTAAAATTGCACTTCTGAAGTAGATGGTTGGGGTATAGTTGTCTTCCTGTAAGCTCCTTAGTGCTCAGTGGCTACTTCTTGCATCAGTTGTCTGGGGCTAGCTTTAGGAGTAGAAGAAGCTCTGAAGTGGTTTAAAGTGTTAGTAAAAGGTATCAAGTACTCAAAATGAAACACTTAACATTCAACTTTTAATCTGGAATGGGTGAGATCTCCCTCTGAAGTGGCAAGGGCCTTACTCTCCTCAGTGGGGTAAGCTCCAGTATCAATAACTAAATTGAAAATATTTGAAGTTCTGTTAGTATGTTAAAGGTAGCTACAGAAGGATGGTCTTGGTGTCTGAAGGACTGTGCTTTGAGTTTTACTGCTGCCTCTGCAGCCTTCTGATCAGTTTTCCAATCTAGTTGGCATGAGAAGTTCCTGTAGCAGCTGTGTAGGGGGCTCCATCTTCCCAGGCAGTTCTGGAAGAAAAGTTTCATTTCCCTCTTTGATACTCCGGCCCGTAACGTGGGATCTAAGTTTAGGATAGTTGCAGAAATTGTTTCTTCAGCTTCCCTTGAACTCCTTGTCTTCAGAGGTTTTCAGTACATAATCTTCCAAAACTTCCAACTCTTCTAAGAAAGGAGAGGGCATAGATACTGCAAGCCACATCACTACATCTGAACTGTCTGAAATGCAGTGCTGGATGCCTGTGAATGTCAGTCGCAGGTTTAGTCATCCCAAAATTGCTATGGATGTCATTTGTTTGTGTTTGGATTATAGAAAGTGTTTATTTTCTGAGACTCTTGGTAGGCTGCTAAGGTAGTTTTTGGTAACTGCTGCTTTTCCCCCAACATGTGACTGTAGTCGTCCTGGCATTACTCTCCCTGGAGGGAGAAATGGTAGTTTAGAAGATCAACCCAATTGTCAGCAATTTGATCAAGTTACTGCAGGTCTTCTGCCTTTATTTACAGGTAACCCTGAGGATAGGATGTAGGTTTATAGTTGAAACTGGATATCGAAGAACTCTTAAATAATGATGCTAATGCAAATTACTGGCTTTTTTTTTTCCTCTGTGGAAACGTTATGCTTAATAATCTCTATGTGTTTATGCATGCTTGTGGTTAAAACAAACAAAAAAGCCTTGCTGCAGGAGTATTTACAAGGTCGAGGCCTGTATTTTCAGTAAAAGTAAACTGAAAGCATGGCAGCCTAGCAGTCTAAATCTTTCGTGATTTTAAATGCTCTGTAAACGCTGACTTTCCATGCTCATGCTACAGCGTTTAATATGCAGGTGTTGAATGTACTTAGTTTCCACTTGGCCTATGGGGTAGGTATGTATAAACACATAGACAGTTGTTGGTGTGCACTATGGTACGTTTTCTTGCTGTGGTAAATTAGTCTGTGGTGACTTGGAATGTCAGCTTGGTAGTTAGCTCCTTTTAGGAGAACGTATTCATTTTGGGTTACTTCTGCTCACATAATCATATGGGATGTTAACCTTGGAGTTGTGGGTCATTTAATTTCTGAAGTGCTCTATATTTTTGGGGGGGTTGGCAATAAAGTTCATCACTGAGGGAGAAAATTAAAAAGTTCATGTCTTTCTGATTCATAGCTATCCAGCCTTTATACCGTTTATTTCAGTTGTGCTTTAGTAGAATTATACAGGGTGATTTATTCTAAGTAATGGAGAATATTAATGAATTATTTAGTAGATCTCCTTCTGGGAGGAACTACAGACAGAGGGAATAGAGTGTAGAATGCTAAAAAATAACGTTTGGAACAACCCTAGAGTTTTACTTTAAGGTCACTTTTGTTAGTTCACATATGGGTGTCGGAAAACTATTAAAAACAAGTTAACAATTAAGGACACAACTCTAAGTAGGAGGAGGACAAAAAGATGGTTAAACCTGTGTATTTCCATCCTTTCTGGCAATGTGTCAGGAAGGGGAAATAAATTGGAACTGAATTTGGAAAGCCATCTGGCTCTGATTCTGATGGGTAAGATCAGAAATGTTGATATGGGGGAGGCAGAAACTGTCAGAGCTTTACTATTTTACTATACTGTTGTTTAACTATACTGCATCTTAGTTGTGTCTTTTCTTTTAGGAGACTTTTTTTTTTCTGAACTATGTTTTGGGAGGGAAGGAGATTTCTGTGGCTATTAGAAAATCCTGTTTTTCCAGTGTATTATATTCTTAATCTTAACATTAATCCTTTGGGTCCAGTAGCAGAGATTTCATCTAGTAAATGAAAATATAGACAGTGTAAGTGCTAGAAAAGCAAGATAGACTTAAAATAGATTTTAATAGACTCAGATGAGAATAATTTACTCTTCTGCTTGTTTTATCTGGACGTACTCCTCTGTTTTTCAAGGAGCACGTATTTTTGTCTTGCTTTACTGAAGCAAAGCAGAAGTGCTAAGGATCATGGCATTCCTGTGTGCTTTTTGCAATGCTGCTTTTACTAGAGAAAGACAGTGGAGCAGGCACACATTTCTGTGGGATTTTCCTGTGGGAAATCTGTGGCATCTGTGGGAGAGGTATTGTCAAGATTTCAAATGTCCTGTAGTCTTTCATTACAATCATGTAACTGAATTGGTTTTGCAGCAGCAGCCTATGATGCCTCAAGAGAAAGACTGTGGCCCTGTCAATGGAGCAGGTTAAAAGAAAGTGTTACAGGATGGGAGAGAAACATGTCTTTAATCAAGTCTTTTTTCCTGTCCTCTTTCTTACTTCTCCCTTTACATAAAACAGCTGATAAAGAACCAAAAAATTGTTCCTTAAACTTTTTAAAAGAGTGCTTACTTTCTCTAAGCTGTCCCAAAAGGAGCAAGTTCCTGCCTGTTTCCACTGAATTCAAATATATATTTTCTTATTTCAGATCCATAGCTCACCCATCTGTCTATTTGCATTAAATCTTGAGAAATTTTAAATCTCAGCTTTGGAGTATAAAGTACTTACAGAAGAATAACCTTCACTCAGAATCAGAATGTTACTTGTTTTCCCTGAACTTGTATTCACTTGTTTTTAATCTTTGAGAGGTCTGAAGGGAAGTACACACTGGACAATTAAAATTATTTGAAATCACAGTTACAAAATTTTGTGAAATTCCTACATTGTGCTATTCAGTTCCATTTTCCTATTCAGAGAAAAAGAGGCTTACATATTAATAGCAAATCAGTAAGGCACTGTTCCACTTTTTACTTCAATAGTGTCAAAGTAGTATTGTACCTCTTTTTTTTTTTTTTCTTTTGCTGAAGAGCAAAGGATCTCAGAAGTCAAATAACACTTTAAGCTGAGTTATTATTAAATCAACTTTTAATTCAATTTTGAGGCTATAATTTGCACCGTGATGGGAAGGAAGAATCTCAGTGAAAAACTTTTTTTTTATTTTAGAGAGTTATTATTTATGTTGATAACAGCACTTTAGGAGAAACTGTCCTTCAATATAATTGTCTAAATTCCAAGTAATTCTTAAAATTTTTAATGTAAGCAGTAAGCTAGCCTTCTTCCTGATCTAAAGAGGTAAAAATACGTTGGAAACCATTCAAGAATAGCCTTCTGTTAATTTTGTTGTAACAGTTGCTTATCTGATCTCCAAAATGCCTGTTATAGTAAAATAAAAATAATCTAGCAGCTATTCTTTTTTCTTTAATCATCATCTACTGGATTAGAGTAACACAAGACTAAGTAAAGAGAAAAATAATGCAGTACAAAAAATATTACCTTAAATGCTTCATTACTGTGTTGGGACTGAAAAGAGATTGTAAGTGAGCAAAAATCAAATGCACATTGTGAGAGCAAGGCTGAGTAAATACAGGACAAGAATAGCAGTGCTTAGCCACATGGGAGACATGAAGAGTCTTCTTGTTAGAACCATAGTTAATGCAAATAAGATTAGTTTTTGTGCATCACAATTTTGATGAAAGGGTCAGGATTTATGCATTGGTTGTAAATTGAATGTAGAAGAAAGCAATAGACAGAGGTACATTTCAGGTATAACTTTATTTGCCCATGACAATAACTTTTGAAAATGCTGAGAACAATGTTGAGCTGATATGTGTCATAATTATTGTACAAACTAGAGGGAGAAGATACTTAGAATCTGGAAAAATATTATTTTTTTTATTTGAACTTTTTCTCTTTATAGAAATAGTGGCTACTCTTTACCATAGCAGTGAAAAAGCTGTATTAAAGTAAAACTCAAGCTCATTTCAAAACTGCATTGTAAATAAAAACTTACTCGTTTTAGTACTGCATTTTATATTAAACAAATGTAAAAACGAAGACAAACTGGCTTGTTGAGGTAGGTAACACAAGACAGAGACACAAGCGTTCTTTAAGGGGAGAGTCTTTTAAAGTAAAATGGAAGTCCAGTTGTATATGCTGATTTTGTAAGTAGTGACTTCCATTAAGGTACTGCATACTGTTTCAAGGGAAACATCTTTACGTGTGCTTTCTGTTGGGATTTTTTTTTTTTTTTTTTTTTTTTTTTTTTTATAGCCTATTTCCAGGCACAACAGTTCTACTGTTAGGAATTTCAACCCTTTGTCACTCTC
>NW_015094508.1:6862881-6982096 GCF_001431845.1 Calidris pugnax | reverse complement strand
GTTTTTTTTTTTTTTTTTTTTTTTTTTTTTTGAAATCTAGCAATCCCCAAATGGGGAAAGAGTACAAATTTCCACATTCACCGCCCTTTTTTTGAACTCTGGTCTACAAATGTGATTCCACTTGTGTTCCTGTTACACAGACTGAATCATGTAACCTGTCTAGATTCGGTGCAGCAGTTTTTCTGGGCAGTTTATCCATCATGTTAGCTAGAGGGTTTTGAGTGTGGGTTCCTCCTCCTTCTCCCATGCACCCAGCCTCTGCTTGCTTTGTATCCCAAAGGCCTGCTATGTTCTTCTGACTTTGGCTGTTTGATCCATCCTAGTTTTAGCTAGGAATTCTGCCAGTTACTTCTTGTGAGGAGTGCATCGGGGTCTGTTTTGTTTTAATATATGGATCACACCAAAATAGTTAAGTATCCAGAAATCTTCTGATAAGAAGTGGTTCTTTCCCCACCCAACCCCCTTACCCCCCACCCCTGCCTTTTCTGTTTTCCTGTGTGCTTAAGTGTTATGTGTTGCAGATTCCCTGAATTTATCTGCAGGCAATTAGATGGAGAGTGTGGTTAATAGGGGAGAACTTTTATTGTGTGTTGAAATACTGCATATTTACAGCAGTGCAGCTTGCTTGTTTAGAAAGCTTTGGTATCTGCTGCAGATGGCTGCACAGTCTAAGGAGTGGCTTCCTGGCTGCATTGTACATGAAGTGCCAAACACGATGAGAGCAGTTTTGTTCTGGAATGCCAAAATACATTGAATCCGTTCAGGAAGCAACATATGTCAAATGAATAAAAATATCCCGCTCATTTGAAACAGAATGTGATAGTTATGTTTTTCAATTCTGTTTTCTTTCCTGAATTAGGGGTTAAAAAGGACTTCTTATTATTGAAGATCGTATTCAATAACAATTACTGACTTAGGCTTTCAGCATTTTCACTACCATTTTTTTCCCCGTACCCTTTTTTTTCTTTTGATTAACATATGCCATAGATGGAAATTGAAACAAGGAAGCTATCAATGGGGCTGCTGTGTTGGAAAAAGAGCATTATGTTTTTCTTTTTGGGTATCTAGGCCTGTGCACCGTATACAGGTTTTTTGGTGGTTTTTGGGAGGGGGTTGTGTGTTTGTTTTTGGTGTGAGGGTTGGGTGCTGTGGTTTGTTTTTTTTTTTTTTAAGGCTGGTAGCTTATGTGTTTCTTTACATCTCTCTCAGAGTTGTATGTAATTGCTTATTCTGCAGGAAGAAAACCATGTTTGATGAAAATAAAAACAATCAGTGGAGGATGTTGCTTCTGCCTAAACTGTCATTTCCAGCAAGTTCTCAGGACAGGAAGTGGGAACATTTACAATTAATACTTCCAAATATTGCAGGATTTTATTATGATATAGAAGTAATCCCAGGGTAGAGCATGTTTTGTTACATATTACTTCCTTGTTTGCGAAGGAGGTGGTAGTCACTTTCATTCCTCCTAGTTGAAAGGCAAATATATTGCATTGACAGAAAATTACATGTTTCTCTAGAAACTGGAATTCCATCTGATCATTTTCTAAGTAATATTTTGCATAGATTCTTTTTCTTATCTGAAATAATTCAAAAGTCTTGATTTTTATAGCTCTCTTAAACCCAGAGCAATGAAGTATGTATCTTTAAAGTAATTTTGCTTGTCCTTACTGAATCTTGTTTTTCTCTTGTTTGCTTTTTCTCTTCCATCACAATCATTAGACATAGAGTTAAAAATTAACTAGTGTGACTTATCTTACTTATTATTATTGTTCTTCTTATTATTATTGTTCTGTTTTGTTTAAGAAGTGATAGGTCCCCAAAAGAGGAGAGAGTGAGGGCAAGTGTCTTCTTTTCGTTGCTGTGGAAGGCATGTATTTATTTAAATCAAACATTTAATAATAAGGTAGTTTCACCTGAAGCCTGGCTATAACAAAGACCAAGTTCCCATCATTTCTATGTTTTTAAAAAAATGATATTAAGAGAAGTGGAGTTGGAAGCTTGATATATACCTGTCTCCTGGATTTAAAGAGGAGATGCTGGTGTTACTTTTCCTGTTTTAAATTCTAACCTTCCAGTTCCCTGAAATTTTTAGCTGTCCTGTGGTAATAATACCACCAACTAAGGATGTGCTCATCTGCTGAGAGATGAGGCATACAGTCCAAAACAACTTCTGGACTTGCTTGTTTGTGTCTAGGTCCATACCAGCTGGGTTCTCATGTATTTTCATATTTGTTCTGGCACTCCACTTGTCTTCCGTGATTGTGATATGTGTTAGTTTGTCTTGCCTCAGCCTTCTTTGGGAAACTTAGAAGAGCATCTATAGAAGATACGTTCAGGTATACAAGAGCTTTCCTCCTCCTCAGCCTTTGTTCTTCTGTGAAGCATGGTATTTAGCTTCATTCTAGTCACCAAATTTTGTGTGCTATGAGCGAGTAGTGGTCCTGCTAGCTGAAGGGAGGCCTGACCTGCTCAAGCACAATTCATTCCAATGTTTCTACTCATCTGGCCAGATATCAGTGGCTACAGCACTGTTCTGTAGCTATTGAATTGTAGGAAGTACCAGAAATAGAGCAAAGAAGTGTTCTATCAGGTCTACGTTTTCCTTCTGTCCTTTTGTGTTTCTGAAATGTACTTGCAGTGCATGACAGCAAGTGTGTGTGGCTATCCGCCTCCTCCCCCCACTCCAGAGGTATCTGTTATTTCTCTAGAATCTGGCTGGGTTTGCCGATGTTTTCAGCATGAAATATCAAGTTAAAAACTTGTTCCTAGTTTAGTCCTTATCACTAAAAATAGGTATTCATTTTGTATGATCATTGATACTGTTGACTTGGGAGCAGACCAGAAGGCAGCATCATAGAAGATTACTTTTTTTCGTTTAAAAAAAAAAAAGTTGTTACAATTTCTTAATATTAGAATTTACTGTTAAGTGTGTTTTTCAGGTACATGATGCAAGTGGCTCTTAGTTAATCGACTAGTAGGAAGGGCACTAGAAAAAGGATTTGCATGAGAAGCTTGTGTGCACTGAAGAGAGATTGTTTTCATCCATACCATTTATTAGACTGGCTTTACATCCAGACACATAAATGTTAACTGAAACTGTCTTCCTACCTGGACTTCATAAGGCAGAAATAATCTTTCCCCTTAAGATTGCAAGTAGGGTGCATTCTCCTCTAAGTATCAGACATCATCTGCTATAAATTATTATCATCTAGCTGTAAGGGGTGCTATAGGAAGCTTGAGTGCATCTTATTTACCTTCAGTTACTTTTTAAGAACACTGGGACAGATGAAAGATGTATCTAGATCCATGGTACTACTGTGTATTTCAGGTCTCAGTTTTTCTTTTTTTATGAGTCTATCGAGTTCAGGGTTGGAATTGCAGGTTGATATTAATTGAATATCTTTCTAAATTTTTTTTTAACCCTAATATTATGATTAGCCCAACTGAACAACTTAAACCCTTTATCATGAGCACTTCTTGACAAGGTACCTTCTTGTATTGGTCACTTTGAAATTTAAAAGGGGTTTTTCTTTGCTTAAAAGAAAGTAAGTGTAAGTAAATTCTTAACTTAGCATGTTGGGGATGATGGTTTGTTTTGTATACTTTAGTTTCATTCCCTCAAGCCTTGTATAAATGTAAAGCATTACTTTGTAGGCAAGTAATTGACTTTCGTTGCAGAAATATGTACAGTGCTTGCTGAGCAAGGTGTCTTACAGTTAAGACCACATCCTGTAAATATTTCTTTCAGTTATGAACTCGGAGTGTAGAACATGAACTGCTGACATAGTGACTGTTTGGACCATAACTAATTACTGACCTGAGTATCTTCGCTTCTTCTTAGTTGCCGGGAGGTATTTGGCATGGTTAATTTTTTGTTTTAAATTATTCTCCCGTGCTCCCTCCCCAAAATTCTTGCCTTTACCAGTTGATTATTTTAGGGGAAAAAAACCACCAAATCTATGAATCCAAGGCAGACCAAATTATGAAATGTGACTCACATTTTTATACGTCTTTTTCATACAAAGAGAAAAATATTGGTAATAATGAAGTTATCACCTTTACTTTAAAGGAGTCCTAATTTAGAAAGCCTGTGACTGAATGTACAGTCTTACATTCTTGTCCTGGCTTGAGGTAAAATAGAAGTAAAATTACTGAACAGAAAATTAGTTCTTAGGTAAGCCTCTTCTAACTCTCTGAAAATGACAGCATATTGTGCAGAAAAATGTTTGCTTTTAGAGTGAGAAGACCAATATTTGTACTCCATGCCAAAGAATGGTATGCAGAGAGGCTCTTGCTTATACTTACTGCTGTAACAACTGAGCTCAACTAATTTTATTTGCCCTGTGGGAGGGTTGGAAAAGAAAAAGTGTAGAGAATTCCCACCTACAGGGAGGAAAGGACAGGGACAGGTGACCCAAAACTGACCAACAGGATATTCCATCCCACCTGCCCCATGCTCAGTATAAAAACTGAGGGATAAGAGTCAGCACTCTTTCTTCAATGGCCGGTGTATGAAGAGGAGTCTGTCAGTTCGTCTGCCTTTGATCCCAATCTCTGTGTTCCTGACTCCAGAGCTGGAATCCAGTTCCCATCTGTCGCCGAGTCCAGTCTGGGACTTCCCTGCCTGCTGGTGACGTTATCCTGGGAGCTTGATATGGTTTTCTATATATTGTATCTATTTCATTATTTCCATTTAATTTTAATATTAATATTTCCTTAAAGTACTTTAGTTCCTTCTAAACTCGTAAACCTCTTTATCATTCCTCCTCTTCTCGTGGGAGCCGGAAATGGGGGGGAGAGGATTTGTTGCCCAAAATAGGCCAATTTGGCCCATGACAACTCTGCTGCGTATTCTCTGACAGTAGGCAGTACACTTCCTCTTTCCTTCCTGTGCAGGTCATTTGCTTCATATGTGAACAGTTGGTATTGAAGGTCAGTGAGTTGATGAGCAAACTGATCTAATTAGAAAAATATTTCCCCCGATGTCTTGCAGGGTTAGGCTTTTTGGATCGGTTACTGATTGGACTTGTGGCGTGGTTATGCAAACCTTAGATTTAATAAAAGGCAGGTGTGAGGGAAAGGCAGGGCTTACTCTTTCTTTAGCAGTCTCTAGGTTGAATTAAGCACAGTGGCAATTGGCTTGCTGTTTGAGTTCCAGTTGCTGGTTAGGATAATCTTTCTCTTGATCACAGTAAATGTAGGTGTTGCTCTTCACCTGTGATCAACTGTGGTAAGAACTGAAATTGGAGAAGGAGAAGCAGCAATGAAGTCCTTTTCTCTTGAAGGCTACCTTGCAGAGCACTAGCTCTTGAGACTTCTGTACATATTTGTAGGGATTTCTGGTGGCTTTATATTTTTCATTGTCTGGAGAGATCTCTTGGTTTAAATGCGTAGGTCAACAGTATTTGAATGGGGGATGCTCCGCTTTCAAATTGGACACCAGTGCTAGTGTGAATGGAGAATTGACAAGTCAGTATGATTAGTAAACAAGTCTGTGTCCCGGTTTGAGCGACAGGACTAACTTATTTTCTGATGCTTCAGAAAAACACACTTTTAGAAGACACTAGTGTCTGAATTAGTGAAAATATTTACTTCATAACCAACTAGGCTATGTGGGATTCAAGGCCTCAGTGTTTTCGCATTAGCCAGGTGTAGGGATGAGGGGGAGCGAGGCTTGGGCACTTGTGCCAGGCTGGCCATCAGGGTTATTTCATACCATGAACATCATATTCACTCTAAATTGGAAAGTTTGCTACGTAGTTTCTCTCTCCCTTGATGGCACCAGCCCAGAGAACTTCTTGCCCTGGTGCTGGACCCCTGAGCCCTTCCCTTCCTCCCGAAGCCATAGTGCTCGCAGTGTCCCACATTCACTCTCCACTGCTGGGACTGCACAACTTTCTGATGATACAATTGGCTGAGTATAATCTGTGTGTATTTAATATTAGTATCAGGATCAGTATTAGTTCTTTAGTATTATTGTTAATTACTTAGTCCTATCCTACTAAGGCTCTTTATATTTCAACCTTTTTATATTTCAACCCTTGTGTTTCCTTGTTTTCCCTGGTTCCCCTTCCTGGGTGGGGAGGGGTCTTTGGGTAATAGAATGATTGTCTAACCAACAATAAATTGTTATGGTTTTTTTCAAACCATATCAGTATGTTATGTATTATCACAGGTAGAATGATGAACTCGGAAATACCTGCCACTGATTGTGTGGGATGCCATTACTCTATTTTATGTTTTCATCTCAGGTGGGGAATGTAGAACCACCTTTATTCACGGAGGGATTAAAAGTGCAACATAATTTGGGGGACAGGGGATGGAATAATAGAAGGCATTTAGTTTCATCATTCTAAAATCTTCTGGGAAATTTGCCACCCGGGTGTGAAGGTGCTGTGTTACTATAGCATCGGGCCATGTATAGTGGTCTCGCTTTGTTGTCCTGCACTCCTGAAGTGCAGGTGACAAAGCTTCTGATCTTTCATTTCTCCCAGAAGGGCCATGCTTATACTCTAGTGAGGAGGTGGCATTGATGGGCAAAACGTAAACAGATTTTTCCTGTGTTGGTACCAGATTTTTAAGACTCTCTGATATAGTGCTTATCTCTGCTTCTCAGAAGAGACTAAAGTGACACAGAAAAGCACTAGTGAGTTTCTGTGCCCTTTCTAAAAGGGGGGAAAAAGTATCCCAGTTCCTGTTGTCTCAAAATTTGTTTCTTGATACCCGAGATTAAATTGTTCCCTGCAATGCTTTTCTTAGAGCCAATCCATGAGAAACACTTGAGTTATTTTTTCCTTCTTCAGACACGCTAGTGTTAGCAGCAATTACTTAGGCACGAGAGCTTAGCTGGGCATTGCCTCTTACTGGAATAGTAACGTGTCAAATGGATACTTTTGAAAACATCCTTAAGCAGATAAGCTATTTCTCATGCCAGTAGTTGTCTATTTATACATAGCACATCAGAGGAAATAGCGATTGCTGGAAGATAATTTCTTTTCCTAGGGTACAAGATGGAAACAATGCTCAGCAGAATATATTAAGTCCCCAATTATTTTGAATATTATATTTGAGAATACAATTTATGTTTTAGTTTTTCTTTCAAATTCTGTAGTACAAGTATTAATCTATGCAGGATTTGGAGGTAGTGAATTCTTTCCTTAAGGTAGTCTCCAAATGGTGATCCTCTGCATACTTGAGAGGAACCACTGTAATGATATTAAATTCTCTGGGACTGAAATTTTTATCTTATGAAACCAAGATTTGATTTCATAAGATAAAATGTGGTTCAGTCTTCCCCCCGATGCAAAATATACTAGGATTTTTCTTAAAAAATGCATTCACAGTCTAGTTAGGAAGTAAAAAAATGAAGTATCTGTTGACCTTCCAAATAAGCATGAAACAATTGTACATTTATTATTTTTTTTTCATGTTTCCTTCATGTGTATACTGTATTTGTGCGAGTCTATCTGTAATAAGAATCTAGAGTGTGGTAAACTGAAATTGACTCTGAACCTGAGGGCATGTGTATCTCTTTTTGGCATAACTTCATGTTTTTATTCATTCCTCCCCCTTCATGTGAGTATGTGATTGAAATATTATGAACTGCATTCAGTTTCTCTGTTTTAAAAGTTATCTTTCTTTTGGATTTTTTTCCCACTTAAAAGATGAAGTAGATTTTTTTTTTTGATGCTACAGTCTTGTCTCTTTTGGGGAAGAGTCAGAGACACTTGAGGGTTTGGAGTCTAGTTTCAGTGCATCTGTCATGTCTGAAAACGCTGGGTAGAGAAGACTCATGAAAGGTAACTGTGTGGATATTGTTACATTATTTATCCTGCTGTGTGATTAGAATACAAGTTGTACACTGCTTTCTAGGTGTATGTGTATATATTTATGTATCTTGATATGAGAGAAAAATGGCTATTTTAAGATCCCTTCAGTTTAACATCCAAAGTAAAAGTAGAAATTACTCTCTCTGCGAAGATCATGCATTTTCTACTATCAGTCCTCATACTTGGTTATGAACTGTGAGTCTCACATGATGAAATTATAGCCACTAGTGAAGCTGAGCTTAGTGAGCTTAACATACACTGCTGAAGAGGGTTTGATTGCTCCCCTCCCCTCGAGTCATTAATCTGGAGAAGAATTTAGGATCCTATGTCAAATTTATGTGTCTAGGTTGGGTAAAAACCAGATCACCTACTCAACAGCAAGTATTTAAGCTCACAAAGTACCTGCAAGTTGATGCCCTCTCCTGTCAATAACCTCGCTTCCAGGAATTTCTATGTAACCAAATCTGAATTTCCAATCCGAATTTCTTTGTAACCAAATTATCTATTAAAACATCGGAGGATAGTTGTGGAGTATGTTTAAGTACTTCATACTGATTTTTTGAAAGTGAAATGAATGTGTCAATGCAACTTCTTGTAATATAGGCTAACAAATTTTGTGTGTATTTTCCATAATTATATGCATCCTCTGTTTGTCCCACTTAATGGAAAAAATCAGATACACAAAGTATTTAGTTGCTTTCAGGAAGTAATTGTGGAGAATGTTTGTTTTGTTTATTTGGTTCGTACCCAATTGCATTAATGTGACTGCTAAATTACCCGTTTTTTATGTGCACTCCTACTAATTGTGTTCATGAATTCCTAAGTTCATATTTTTCCCTTATTTTGGACTTCAGATTCAGCTAAACTATGCTTAAAAGAATCTAATTATCCTTTTTTACTTTGTCATGGTAAATTAGAAAGGGAAGAATCATGTAGTGGTAAATGATACTTGTTTTCTGTTCCTTGTGAGAGCAAAATGCTAGGTTTTCTACATAGATCTACTGATGCAGCAGCATCATTTGGATATCTCAAACAGTCTTTTTGACCCTATTAGAACTTGATTAATGGACTATTTCTAATTAATTTTGCTGCTTTAAGTGGTTGCTTCTGTTGCTCACTGCTACCAATAATTGCACCTCTATTGCTAAGATAGTGGTGTGATGGTGATTCTTGGCTTTGGGTGCATCGTGTAATGAAATGAGAGTGGTGTCCATCTGACATCTTCCTCCAGTAGGTCTAGTCAAAGTGATAAATGGCCTTGGATTATAAGGTAACATTACTAGTGATTTAAGCTCTAGGATACATTCTTTCAAAGTCTGAACTGTTTGCTAGCAGTACTAAGGCCACCTTCTTTTTTGCCTTAGCAAAACAAAATTTTATGTAGCTAGGGAGGCCCTAATCTTTCAAGTTGTAGAGCTATTGAAAAAAAAGGAACAAAAGTAACAGAGGACTAAAAATAGAGTACAATGAAAAAATTTTGTTCTGTTTTTTAGTTCACAACTATTTTCTTGAAATGCAGTATGATAATTTTCACAAGTGTGGTAGTGGAGTAAAATCCAAGTTGATTGTTCTTGTAATTGTGTTTGCAGCCACAAAAATAGTTATTCTCTGTCAGATGTTGTCTGCAAGAGATGATCTTGTGCATTCAACAGCACAAATCTATCTAGTTCTAATAAGTCCTCATTGTCCATCACACTTCTAAAAGGAGTTTCTAACTCAAATGTAATACGAGTGCTCTTTCATACAGCGATCTGCCCATCAGGGGTTTGTGTTGGAATGGCTTCTTGGTGTTAATTAGGAAGCGTGTGTTTTAATTAAAAAATAGGGGTATGTGATAATGAAAAGCTAGGAGTAGATTGTAGCCTTAGTTCTACTTAATTTCTAAGTTAGCATGTTGTGGGGAAGACGCATTAGGGGAACAATTGCAAGAGTAAAAGATCTTTCTTCTTAAGATGCGTTAAATGCTTAATTTTCCTACTCCTTTCCTAACACTTAACATTTGGGGTTTAGCTTAGCATGAAGCACTTATAGCATGTATGCCAGGACAGTTAATTTTTTATTAGAGAAATCTTGAGGTTTTGACTTAGAAACAAGATGGTGGTTAATGGTCACGGGAAATATATTGCAGTGGCCAAGGGAGTTAAACTGGTGTCTTCTCTTCTGAACTTTCATAACACCATCTTATTTTTCAGGAAGGGAAGAGAAAAGAGGCTGAAGGAGTGTTCCAGTCCTCTTTTCCAGTCCTTAGATAATGGTTACATAATAATGTTTTATATAATAATCTGTGCAATTGACCATTGTTTATATCGCCCTACACTTAACTGGATTCTTTTTCTTTCTACTTGAGGTATAGTGGAAAGGTCGGTGATTGAAGCAGTAGTGGTGGTTACTGCAGAATTCAAGACTTGAGAGATGTACTCACAATTTTGACCACATAATTTGGAGGAGTCAGCATGTTCAATAGTTCATTATCTATCTATAGGGTTGCCACTTACATCTCAAATTGAAAGTTTAACCTGTGGAAGACTGCAAAACAAGGAAGAGGGAAGTTACTCAGCTCTTCTTAGTGAAGAGCCAAGAAAGCCATTTCAGTCTTTATATCATAGAGCAGCAGGTCCTAAACAGGGTGTGTAGGAAGGGAGCTGCTGGCCAGATATAAACTTGATTTAATAAGATAATTATGTTAGTATTTTTTAATCAAGCTAGAGTTTTGTCTGTAGGTGGAAGAGCAGTAGGAGAATTTCAGAAGAAAAGTTCCAGAGCTACCGCTGTAAGGGACAGTAACACGAATTCCTTTGTTCTTGAGCAAGCCAGGAAAGTCGCAGTACAGTCATCAACCCTGACATCCTTGAGAGTTTCTAGCTGTGCTGGCCATTCCACCATGGGGAGCTGATACCAGGAGTGTTTTGGAAAAGGTAGCTGAGAACTGTTAAACAATGGTATTGGGATGGTTTTAGAGTTTGTTAAATCATGGTCATCAAGGTGAGGCTGTGGGTGTGTTGTATATACAGTTTACCCGTACTGTATTGTTCCAGACTAATGGCCAGGATCACATAATAAAACTTTGTATCCTTAACATATAGAGTATATGGCAGTTCTCCACAAAAGCTCACCAGGCAGAGTAAACTTCTCAGAAATAGATCCAACTACTTGTAAGCAACTCTCTCCACTCTTGCCAATGGCTGTGGCTGCAGACTTTCAATAAAACCTCATGTTAAGCTAAATGAAAGGCAGATGGCAGGTCCAATTAAAATAATTGCAGCTTTTTTTAAAGCCTCATCTGTTGCAAGGAATTGTATTTCCCCATGAGGGCTGTGGGAGTATTTCTGACAGTGTGGGTGGTATAGATTCTCTTTCAGAGAATGTGCTTGAGACTTGGAAGAACAGCAGTGCTTTAAGAGGAAGTCATCCAGTTGAGGTCTTGCACATAACTTCTTGTTGGTTTTGGTTACATTTTGTTAACCTGATAATTGCAATAGAACTCCATTCATAGAAGTAACAGAAAAGGAGCTATTTCGAACTCAAGCTTGCTAGCAATGCATATGTTGTGGCTGGCATCGAAGGAGTTGATAATCTGTTCTACCTTTTCTGTGTTTTGGGACATTGCTTTCTCTGCATTGCTTTGAGACTTGGGAGAGGACAAAAATGAGTAATTTCAGAATGGTGGTTGTAGTGGTAGGTTACATATTACCACTTCTGTGTCTTCTGTGTTTAATTCTGGTGTAAAACAAAGTTAGTGTGTGGATTTGAAACCGTCTTAGTTTTTGTGCAAGGCCCCTTATACCCATCATCTTGAAAACACTTCTGAATTCTTTTTCACAGATCCGTGTGGATGGTTTAATAAACTCTGTTCTGCGGTGATTCTGTGGTCCAACTTCGGAAACTGATTCAGACTCCTATGGTGTGAATTGGCAGTGGTGGAGTGATTCGGGTAGGTGGCTGTCCAGCTATGTTGAAAGAGATAAGGGGAAAGAAATGTTTTAAGTGCACTTACTCTTTCAGTTACTTTGCACTGTACTAATATCTTCTTTCATTCTCACATGTAAGAATGACAAAATTTTGTTTCAACTGCTGAATTTGTATTACAGTACAGTAGGAAAGATGTGTAAGAACTGTGAATTGTGATTTCTTTCTGTCAGGAGGTGCTAGGGATATTCATTGCAGTGGCACAGTCTGTCACACCCGGGTTACAGAACATGGTCTGTGTGTCTGTGGATTTAACATGTTCATATGGCTCTGTGTCATCACTTGTATAGAGACAACCTGGCTTCCATTGCTTCTGCTATAATTTTCTGCATTATTTATTTACTTTGAATGCTATATAATGTATGCAAGGTAGTAATCCATTTTATGGTAAGGTAGGTCTGTACAAAAAATAAAGTCCATTTCAAATACTTCTGCCTTGGGTGAGCTAACTTAAATGCTGTTATCCTAAAAAAGGTTAATATGGTTAGGGCTTTTTTTTGGTTGTTATTTTTGTTTGGTCTGGGGAGGGTGTGTGGCTTTTTTTTTTTTCAGTTGCAAGGGTGTACTGTTGTGGTTCTGTATGGTTGTTACACTGTTAGTGGTGTATATTGTAGAGGTTGAGACCGAAGGGTATTGGTTTTTTTTTTTGGTTAAAACTTATTTTTATTCCTATAATTGAAGAACAGATGCATGTAGCTCCTCGTAAAGAATTATAGGGACAACATAACCAGAATGATGTGGCAATTTTTTTAGTAAGCATATGCCTAATTGAAGTGCCACAAAAATCTTTAATAGATCACAGTATGTTTTGATCCTAATATACTGAAGTAGGATTCCAGTAGGGTAAGTTTGATCTTAATATATTGTCTTAGTCCAAATTATGACCATTGAGCAAACACTTTTTCCCCTCTACTCTCTCCATCTCTTGCTTCAATTCAAGAATGTAGGTAGAATACACTAAGAAATATTTATAACTACCAGCAGAAAATGTTTAACTTCTGAGAGGAGAAATAATAGCAAAAGTACTGTTTTAAATGTTTAATAGTATTGTAGAAATGGTGTGCTTGGAAATGCAGGTGTCTTATGAAATTTAAATTAGGAACCATTATGAAAAGATAGTACAAGTGTTGGAACTTTTGCTTGAAAATGGGTGTGTAGGGAAAGTGGATTTTAATAAAGTTTGTAAAGAAAAACAGGCAATATTTATTTTGAAGAACAGTTTGGAGTTTTTTAAGAGCAAAATCCTAACTATATTTATTAAAATTACTTGATTATCTGTGTCAGGTCTTCAGAATTATTGTTTCTGTAGGTCTTTGGTTACAGAGAATTGGATAAAGTGCCATTTTTCTCAAACTTTTGACATTACTTCCACAGTTCTGACTAGTGCATGAAGAAACTGTCACAAAAGAGAAGGAATTTTATCACGTAGATGCACTGGAACTTTTAATAAGCTATTACTGTCCTATTTACTTCCAAGCTAACAATAAGAAAGCAAGGAGTTCAGGCAACAGTGCACAGCTTGGATTTAGAAAGGGTCCTTTCCTTTGTTATGCTATTCATATTGTTCAGTAACATTTCCTAATATTTATAAGAGAATAGACTGATACACATTTGAAAGTTGAGAATAATTTTATGTTGAATTAGAGTCTTGTTTTATAATCCTACTTTCATTGTGGATATGCTTGTTTTCACATTGAAATGCTTATTAAGCATTGCTAAGATAATTCAAATGGGATGGTTAATTTTTTGTTACTTTACAGTAGTTTTCTCTTATTTTGTGTCTAGTCCTTTTTTCACTCCTAACTGTTGGTTCATTAGCAGACTTGATTAATGAGACCTTATTGGGGGAAGAAAATCTCTTAAATAAAGTGAACAGGATTGGGAAGCAAATGCTGGCTTTGCCATAGGCTTGTGGCTGCAGGCAAATCTTTAATAGTTGAATTGTAAAACATGCTATGAACTATTTCCTGTCGGTGTCACAAAAGACCTAGTAGGTGTTTCTGATGTTTTGTCATCCTCTTGGATAGAGGCTTCTTAATGCCAATTGAGTGTGCGTTCTCCAGCCTTTCAAAGTTTTGTAATGAATAGGTTTCTGGAAGAGGTGCCATAATTTGTCAAGCTGCTAAATCCACAGTGAGCACACTGCTAAATGCTTAGGTCAAACATGAAGGTAATGTATCAGTGTGTATTTACAGGTACGTGGTGAACATACAGACCATAAATCAGTTCTTACTTCTGTACAGCTGAGATATATGAAATAAGACAAAATGTTAACAACTAAAATTTGTCAGATTTTCCCCCATACTTTTTGTCATCTATACTCTAATAGGCGAATTTGACAAGTCCCTGAAATCTTCACTTGTACAGAGTGTTGCGCTCTCTTACAGTGGAGTGTGTTTTGTCTTCTGACTATGCTTTATTTAAGGACCCAGTTTTGAAGTGGTGTGTAATAAGGGTTAGTTAAGGAAAATCCTATTTCATTGTCTTGCCATCAAGACTTCCACCTGAATAAAGGAAATAACACTGGCTAAAGGGGAGCCCCTTTATCCTATTGCTTCAGTATTCCTGTGGCTCCTTTATTTCAATAGGTTTTGGATGTGTTCCAAGCTTCTTATATAAGCTGTGGTTTTGCATATTTACTCTGTGAGCCCTCCTGACTTGCTGATTCATTTCTCTTTGTAGCAATAAATGCTGCCCCAAATCTCCCCCTTCTTAGTTCTATTAACAAGTGCTGGCATGAAGCGCCTGCTCAAACCTATCTCAGGTGGTTCAGCTATGAAGGTTAATCCAGTCAGCACAAGACGTGTTTTATCTTGGCAATGCACATGGGGAACTTGTTGTTCTGTCAGCCTGGTGTTCCTGGTAGTGCAGAAGAGGTATGGACAAGCTGTATCGATAGGTGAAATGACTCTCAGGCCCACAGGCGTTTCAGCATTAAAATATTTTAGACTGCTTTGCTGAATGTTATTTTAGTTTAAGGACTTAGGAAGGATAGTAGTCTGTCACTTAAAAGTGTGTGCACTGCTAACAGACACTGTCTAAAACAAGATTAGGTTATCAGAGGGTTGGCTTGTGTGATAAGCTTCCTGGTTGTCACATGGCCAGAACTGGATATTCTAAGGAAAACAATGTTCATCCTGACTGTGTCTAGGCAAATTTTTGTAATTCAATGCAAAGGCTAGTTATTGAGAAACTCCCTCTTGTATTGCATAAGCAGCTCTTGAATCCTATTTGTCAATTCAGCAATTAGCAAATAAAACCTTTTCATACAGTGCCATAAACGTGTGTGGTGCTTTCAGAGGAAAAGTAAGCAGAGAATGATTCTAACTTAAATGGCATGGCACATTCTGGCTTCCTCTTCCTCTTTCCTCTCTCTTCTTTTCCAGCTACATTGTTCAGTGGAGATAGAATTAAGTGCTAACCAATTAAAGCAAGGAAACTTCCTCCTGACAGTTATCTTTGAAAGTCTTGACCAAAAGAGTTTGCTGGTTCAAGAATGTCAGTACCTATTTCTTCAGCTAGGAGACAGCTTCTGTGTCACTCACAGACCTCATTGATTATTTTGACTGTTTCTTCCTTCTCTTTTTTTGTTGTTGTTATTACCCTCCTCACCCCGTGGATTTTTTTCTAAATGATGTAATTGTATCCATCATAATATGAAAGTATATTTTTCTGCTAATGGGAAGAAATGATGGCAAGGCAGAAATGCCTAGTAAAAATGCTGTACTTCCAAGGATGTCTTAAGCAACTGTGGGGAACTGTAATGGATGTGCCATAGTTTGTTTTTCTGCCAATATACAAGATAATGGAAATACCACTCATCAATGACTGAGGGATAATTCTAAGGATCTTTATATAAAGAAAGAATTGTTACGCACTCAGTTTGGAGGAAAAACAAAAAAGAAACCTTATGGTTGATCTGTTGAGTACCACTGGCCCTCGGTAGGAAGAGTGATGTAATTTGATGGTTTAAATAGTTACAATTTAAGAAGAAAGTGAGGGGGAAAGGATACTGCTATTTTGATTAAAATAGCTTTACCCATTTACGTATTTTTGACTTTTGAGAATTGGAAAAAAATACTACTTGTTAATTGGTATTCTGTCTGGTAAGCCACAGCATAAAAAGCTTGCTATGGACCATCAAATTGCAGTCGCATACAGGATGACTAACTCCATAAGTACAGAAAACTTAATTTTTATGTGCAAGTGGTCTTGTACTGCTGATACTAAAGTGTTAATTAAAAAGATGATGGATGCAATATTCTTCTAAGTCAGTGTAGAAGGATTTGGAGTTGCACCTTATGTTGAAAGGTGACAAGTAACCAGTTAAGTATTTAAAACCTCTTTGTATTTGATAAAGTATAAATTACTATGAATTGATTTTTGATTGTATGTTATAGATATAAAGTTTAATCAGGAGCATTTCTTTGTCCCTTTTTAAAAAGAGCACTTGGAAGCCATTCAGTCAAATTGTCTATATGGAAATTCCTTTTTTACTTCATTTTTAAAAGGAAATCAGTTAAAGGATGTTTTACTAGATGCTTATAAAACAACAAGTCCAAAGCAGGGTAATGTCATCATAGTGAGTAGTGTCCATCTGTTAATTAAATGAAGGGAAAAAATCTACAGCAATGAGTTAATAGGTTAGAAACTAAAGACTGCGGAAAGTGAGGGATGCAGGAAGTTCACCTAAAATATATTGGGTGGTAATGTTAGGACCACTAAACTGCTTGAAAATGAGATAAAATATACCATTTTTAATATATACTTTGGGTTTTATGTACTTAACAGATATGTTTCATTTTCTTGACAAAGTAGGGGACTTTCATAATTGAGAAAATTGAGAAGAACTTGATCAAACTGACTCCTTTGTAGGCTTCAACAGACAAGTGACTCGTTAAATTTTCTTGATCACTTGGAAAATTGCTGGATTATAATCCTGTAATAAATTTGGTTCAACCTGGTTTTTACGTTAGACAAGTCATATTTTTCACAGTATAACGGGAAATAATGTTTTATTCTTATACTTGCTTCCTCTCCCTCTGGAACTAGTCGCATATGTGAGAAATTAGTAACTTGCTGCTTGAGGATATGAAACTGCTTGATCTGCCTGTCATTCTTAGATAGATGAAGAAGCCTCTGTGGCCTTTTTGCTAGTACCGTGCTGTGTAGAACTCAAGCCATTCTTTTGCTCAATTTAGATGCTTGTATGGCTGCTGACTGTCCTTCATTCCTTCCCTACCTTTTGTGCTAAAATACAGACTTCAACTAAAATGTATTCCAGACTTATTTTAAATCTCTATTCACAGTTACAAACGTGTTAACTTATTTAGGAGCAGAAATACCACCCTCTAATCCAGAGGAAAAGTTCTCTGAAAGTTTGGACCTGCTCCAGTGGCTCCAGAGGGGGGCCACGAAGAAGATTAGAGGGCTAGAGTGCCTATCCTATAAAGATAGGCTGAGAGAGTTGCTCTGGCAAGACCATACAGCAGCCTTCTGGTGTAGGGGGCCTACAGGAGAGATGAGGAGGGACTTTTTGTCAGGGAGTTTAGTGATAGGACCAAGGGGTAACGGCTTTAAACTGAAAGAGGAGAGATTTAAGCTAGATATAAGGAAGAAATTCTTTACTGTGAGGGTGGTGAGAAACTGGAAGAGGTTGCCCAGAGAAGTTCTGGATGCCCCATCCCTGGAAGTGCTCCAGTGCTCCAGGCTGGATGGGGCTTTGAGCAACCTGGTGTAGTGGGAGGTGTCCCTGCCCATGGCAGGGGGGTTGGAACTAGATAATCTTCAAGGTCCCTTCCAACCAAAACTGTTCTATGATTCTATGAAGGAATGAACATGGTTTCTACAGCTTATCAGAGCACAAAGGGGAAAAAAACCTCACCTTCTTTCAGATACCAAGTAAATTGCTCAACTACTGCTTTCTGTCATTGCTTTCAGCACGTACCAGTGTAAAATTCCCAGTTTGTTCTTCTGTCTGCTCTACTGGAAGACAATCAGGACTTAGTGTATTTCTTCTCTTGACTTTTATGTTCTTATTAAACTTTATATTTTTTCTTGCTACTATTTGGGACAGTAAAGAAACAGACCAAGTAGATATGTCTGCTTTAAATTTTCTAGTTAGCCTAAGTGCTTCTACCGGCAGAACTCTAATGGTTTTATTATACATATGTTGGTATAGATATTATGTGTAATGCATTTTAGTATGCTTAAGAGCAGGGTGGGTAAAATCAATTTTTTCCCAAATGCTTTATGATGATGTAACCTAAAGGGACTTTTAGTAAACAAACTGGAATTACCTATCATGATTCAACGCAAGCTTGGGATAACCAACAGATTGTATGTCTTCCAGGAGGACAGGTTAAGGTGACCTAGATAGATAGAGGAGCACATGATGACAGGGGGTGGTGGCGGGAGTTATTGGTTAGCTTGATGGGCGATGACATTTGCACATCAGCAGCCTGGTGATTGTCAGGATTTTATTTTCAAGCATTGTTGTGAAGCTGAGAGATGGGGAGGAAGATGAAGGAATTCATAGTGAATTAATTTTATCAAATTATATCAAATTAATAAAATTATTAATTTTATCAAATGTTTTGAAGGATTGATGATGGTGATAGAAGCTAACTTCATTGACTGAATAGGAGATTCCCTTTTGATTTCGATTTTGAAAGTGACAATAAGCTGCTTATCTCTATAATAGAAAAGGGGCAAAATAGGAGAATTTAAACCAGCAACACAGTGAAGCAGTTTCCTAGAGATGATCTTTGTAGCAAGTGGTGCAAGTTTGTGTGGTTAAGGTTTTGTTTTGAGCGTTAGGGCAGGGGGTAAGTGTGACTACAGGAACTCAAGGGAGGAACAACTGAGGAGAGTTGTCAGAGAAATGGGCAGGATACTGGTGATTTCCACAGAAGTAATCAAAGTATGTGATAAGAGCAGCTGTTGGTGGTTGCTGAGATTAAGTTCTGGTTTTATATGCACTAATTTAATTGGGCAATCCACAGAGGTGCTCATCATCTGGAGCTTTCCTGTGAGATGGAAGAGTGGCATGGATACTGTAGTGTTAGAAAGGTGGGGAAAGCAACTTGTGGTGGGAAAGAACATAGTGAAAAAGGGGAAGAAGCAGAAGAGTGAATAGGAATAGATTAACCAATAGCATTAAAAAAAAAATCACAATGGAGTGGACGAGGAAGCAAAAGAGATGACTTTTCAGGGACTCTCACCTTTATAGAGGACTTTTTCATTGGAAGGATCACTGGTTGAGTGCTACTAGGTCTCTGAGGAACCTTGGATTGATAGGAGATGTTAGCAAACCTTTTCCCTTTTTGCTTCCATCCCTCTTTAAGGGAGAAAATTTTGACTGAAGGTAAAGGCTCCTTCTTTTTTAAATTTCCCTCCTTTTGAAGCACATCAGCTGTAGTTTTCTTTACATGTGCATTTAAAGCAAACAGTAACTGATTGGAGATAGTGTGGTTTCTGTGGGAAGTGATTTACCCAGGCATTTTTACATCTAGCAAGATCTAAGTTTAAGACTCATGAGTTTTAAACTAGTGGGTGTTAGATAAATTGGTGAAGCTCTGTCTCAGTGTTTGCTATTTTGGGCTTAGATAGAGGCCTGCCAGGTCTAATTGAAACTGTAAGGAACGTTTCTTTCTTTTTAACTGGAGTGCTAATAGCACTACTGCTATCTTAACTGCTAGCGCTCATTCTGGTCTCTATTTTTATAGATCATGCTGTTAGCATTTATTCTCAGAGCAGTCTCTTATTGGTGTGAACACCAGACAACTGTTAACTTCAAATGCGTTATTTTCTAGATACATATAGTTTTATGGGAAAACTGGGCTATGTGCATTGTCACAGAGCGCATGCGTTAAAACTGAAGTGAATGATTTTATCCATGACATTATCAGTCTCTCAGTTCTGATCCCTTAATGGTATTAAAATGAAAGCTGGTATCTGAAATGGAATTAGTCCATTAATCTCACTACTGATCTTTACTGCTGAGATTTTTTTGCACTAGAAAAAAAATTTAGTGCTTTTTCAGCTGTTAACAAATGACTGACATGTTAAAAATTAACCTGATGGCAAAGGTTGCTCTATTTTTTTAGTTGCAGCGTCTATTGCTAGACAGAATATTGCATAGAGATGTCATCTAATGCAGTTTAATAAATGTCTGTTTTTCTGTCTAAGACTTTAGAATTCAATAATCTGCAGGTAAGCAGGTGATTTGCTTTATTCCAATGAACAATTTAAATAGACTTTATTGTTTTGTCCAGATATTATATTGGCTTGTTGGAGGTCTGGAAGATCCAGAAGAATTGATTTGAGATTAGATTAAACAGATGTCAGTTGTTCTTAGAGCTCACATCTGATTTTTCTTTCTTCACTCAGCAGTGAGAATGGAACTGTATCTAAAATCCAAAAAACCCCAAAGCCTTCATTGTCTGGCTATCAGATCTAATAATGCATTTCACATATTAGTGGAAGAAACTTTTAACTGGAATGGGCAACTGTAGTCAAAAGGATTTTGAAAGATGTGTGAATAATCTTCAAAATGTATCTTAGGGCATGCAGTTTGGTAGCCCTTCTATCAATATGTGAAGGGCACATTCCTCCAGTCAGTATCTTCAAAGAATGAGAAATTGGGAATGAGGAGAATCCTACTGGTGATTTGCAGGCTACATGTAGACAGCATTTTCTCTATGCTACATTGATGCTGTGTTAATTTAGATTAAGTTTAATAAAAAGCCATTAAGTATTGAGGCAAAACAACCCTCATTATTACCTTATTATCAGAAGGAACACAGCAAACTCATATCCTTTTCTTTTCTGGATGCTGCCATCATCTACCCAAGGTTTTAAATAACAATTATGTTCTTGTTTTTTCAGATTCAGAAGCTGTCTCTGCATTGGTTACTTCAAGTTCAATCTGCAGAGCTGTTTTGGTTTTTACAGAAAAAAGACTATTTTCCAATCAGTTGAATTCAGCCTGTTAATTTTCTTAATTTTTCTGGTGAGCTCTGGATTAATCACCTTGCAGCTTTGTAATTTCAAATGACAGAAATCTTTATTACCTTAATGGTCTGTTTACCTTTTAGTTCAGGTGGCTTGTGGTCCTTGATAGCTTTTGTGTATTAGAAGAGGATTATTATCCTGTTACATAGTAAAAATCCAGAGAAATCTTATAGCTCTATTCCATCCATGAAACAAATCACTTCTAGAATAGTATTTGCAGAATGTGAATTGGCTTGCAACAAGGGTCTGGCTAGCTTTAAATTATATGGTAAAAAGTGACAATCTGCTCCATCATTGATTCCCAGGCAGGTAGTGAGGAGATGTGACAGCAAGCCAAGGCTTAGTGTTTAGAAATTGGCTCAAACCATGAGATTAAGCAGCAGCATTAGTCTTTTCAAGAGCAATGTGATAATGTCATGGAGAAATGGATCATACCTCAGTGGCAGATGGCGCATGCCTGTGTGAAGCGTAATAGAGTAAAAATACACTTTGGTGTGACATTGTATACCTTTAGTCACAATCAGTAGCTGTTGCAGTTAGTTATGAATTTAATATTGATTCAAACAGGAAGCTTCAGCTTTCAGAAAGACACCTGTTCAGTTGTTCACAGCTTACTAAAAAGTTTCAATACCAAATACTTGCCTTGAGAGTATATTCCTACTTCAAATCAGTGCATTTTAAGAAATCTGTATCCCTGTGATTCTGCTTTCTTCCTGCTCCACTATTTAATTCCTGTTTTAAATATAGAAGTGTATTATTCCTCCTGGTGCCTTCCTTTGTTATTGTTTATAGAGAACACTGATATTGAAGAATTGATTTTCATAATGTGCATAAGGGGTGAGTTGTTGATACACTGTTTGGACAGTGAATTGATGCGCACAGTAATTAGTGGTTGAAAATATAAAAAAATATATGATAATTCTTTTTTTCTTTAATCCTACTCAAACAAGGTATAACACCCTAGTATATTTGTATTAGTTTGTATATTAAGAGCACAGGTGAGGTTAATTTCATTCGTAACTACGAGTGTTTAGCAGTTTCACAAGCGCATCTCAGATTGCTAATTGTACTTGTAATCAAACTGGTCAGTGATGTCTCCTAACTTTGTAAAGCGGCGAGGAACAAAATAAATGCAGAAGGAAGTAAGTGATTCATAATAGCAATTGTTAATTGGAAAGTTATTCCTGTACACATGTAGGGGGAAAATGACATCTGAAAATAGATTTAAGTGTTGCTCAACTAGCACTGCTCACCTTTGCCCTGGAAGGAAGGAGAACTCAGGAATTTACATACCCTAACAATGACTTGGCTGGTAGAGTGAGATCTATAATTAAGTATACAATTATAGCAACTGTTTGCTGTTAGTTTCTGCTATTTTAAAAACAATTTTAGTTTGAAATCTCCATCATTCTGTAAAATTGTGTTTCTGAAATATGGGAAATGTAAAACATCCATTGAGTTCCTAAACCTATTTTCTAACCTATTTCAGACAACTACTAGGTGGTTATTGGTTCTAACAGTTTAGTATTTTATGCATAATTTGATAAACTCAAATGTTAAGCCACAGCTGGTTGGCAGCTTAAACTGTGTTGCAGAATCTTCCAGACTAGCCAGTGGCAATAAAAGGCCACAGGCACAAGACAAATTCATGCATTTAGAGAACCACAGACATTCACTGAACCTGTAAAATCTGCAGTCTGAATTCTGTCTATGTCTAGGTTTAAGCTGCAGCATGTATCCAATGCCTTCTGTATTTGAATAATCTGAAAGAGCTTTAGGATCCAATTTTGTGCATATGCTGTGGCATAACTGACAGTGTCTGCCTGATACAGGAGGTATATTGAGGGCATATCTGTCTGCATAGGTTTTAAATTGAGAGAAATGTACCACCTTTATTCTTACTAGTCGAGAATAAGTAATAGGTTATTCATCCCGTGTGTTGGGAACCTATACTTAAATGTCGTTCAAGAGGACTTGAATCTCAGGTCATTTATATTTTAGGACAGGAGTGCATACTCTGTGACAATTGTGGACTCGTTCAGATGGATGACTCATTCTAGGACTTATTTGATTAAGTTTCACAAGTTACTATGGGTAAATACAGTATACAATTAAATATTGTGCCCAAAGTCTTTGCCAAAGGTTCTTATTCCCTGTGCTTTCTCTTTCTGTCATGCTTAGTAGTCACACTTACTTTAGTATCTTGATCACTTCTATCTTTCTCATACTAAATAGCTAACAGGTTATCTGTGTTAGTGAGTCAGCATCTACTTAATGCAATATTTAGCCAATCACTTCTTGTTCACCAGGTGTGGGTGTTGGGTGCCACCACCATTTTATACACACCCATGGTCCCATGGTGCCATATTTCTGAAGTACTGTGCAAATAAAATTAGGTATGTCCCTCCCTGAAGTATTTAAATGTCTAATAAAAGATGTGGGTGTGATGAAGCAGGGGAAGGAAAAGGGTTTATGTGATGAATGGCAGTAGGGAAAAAGAGATAAGAGTCATGATAATAGCATCAAACAAGTTAACCACCTGTTTCATTTAGATCAAATGTGTCCTTTCCAGAAATGGTGGTATACATTCTGGTATACTTTAGTGTGTGTGTGACTCAGTGTCATGTTTTTAATTCCAAATCTTACTACTGGTTAAAGAGGTATATTCTGTCTCTTAAGTATTCTTATTCTCTTAGTCATTTGTTTCCCAAATTTTCCACATTCCCCTTCATTTCCCGTCATTAATATCTCATGCGCTGCTGTCAAAGAAGGCTGAGGTCTGAGCACATTTGCTGTGGCTAACAATAATAGACCTGAAAAAGCTCTGACAATTTGGAGCTGACACTGTCTAGGATCCATGTGCTAATGGGAAACTCTTAATAATGGAGGTGGGAAAAAAAGGCTGAAAAGTTAAGGGGGTTGCATAGGAGGAAAGGGTGAGGGCACCAGTTCTAACACTGTTCTCATGGATATGTTATCCCGAGTGTTCATGTCACATTGTTTGTGGTGCTAATTGGCCATCTGATGTAATGTAGGTATGTCGAGTCTTCTCCAAAATTGTTGGTTCTGCAGCAGCAGTGGAAATCTTTGACATGGCTGAAGCTTGGGTGAGAGTTGTCATAATTTAGAAAGAATGGGTTTTTTTTGCTTTTCCTTTCAGTTTCTAGATTGAGTCAAGTTGGATTCTTTGTGTTACCACGAACAACAAAGCTTCCTCAGGCTTAACTAGACCTTGATGTACATCTTGGCACAGCTACTCACTTGTAGCCAGTGAGTTAGCACAAATGTCACTTAGAGAAAAGTAACTTGGTAAGCAATTAGAACAGTGCGTGGGATGCAGACTGTTGCTGTTCTGAGACTTGCTGGTTTGCTGGCCTGTAAGTGTGGTCTGTGAGGTGAAGGTAAGTGGTCCAGGAAGCTGTGTCTCCTTGATCAAAGACCTCAAGTAGTTTTCTGTTGTGCCTAGTTTATTTCTTGTTTTTAGAAGTTTGCATACTGCTGTATTGTGTACTTCAGAGACAAGAAAAAAATTCATGTGAAAATAGATCAATAAACCTGTTTTGTGTAAAAGAAAGCCTATATTAAATGAATACAGTGTTTAAGCATGCCAGGTCTGTTAAACAGAAATACAGAAATTGTTAAACAGAAATGTGAAATACTAAGGATGCCAGGTCTGTTAGTATTTCAAATACTTGGTTTTAAAGCTTTCCTAAAATTCTTAATTTTTAGCATTAAGTTTGGTGTATAAAATCAGCGTCATGTCTCTATTTTCTACATTTTCATTCCTGGCTTGGGCTCTGGTTATTTGAGCTAATGCAATGGCATCAAGGTAACAGAGCCAGTAAACATCAGTGAAGTCTTAAGCAGAATTATTGGCAGCAATATATAGTAACAATTTAAACCTCCTCACCTTTACTGTTCTGCAGAACAACCTTAGTTTATAGACATTAACAATTGGCAAGTCTGTGAACACTGGATCTACTTTAGTGGTTGTATTTGTTACCTCCTGTAAAGTAGAAATAATTTCCAATTCAATAGTTATTTCTCTAATTTCATTTCTCTACATTCAGATAAGCCATCTTGGTTCTATAAAGGGATTTTCTTGATACTTTTATTTTCATGGTATGAAAGGATACTGGAATTACTGTGAGATGAAGTATTGTGTATCTTGAATTCGTGAATGATTGAATCAATGTGTGATTATGTGATTATTCAGCTGCTTTTGCAAGACTTGGAAAATTAGTATCTTAAATAGCACTTACGTTTGCTAGATAATTTTGCTAGAGTGGAGGCACAGAAACACGTATATCCATAGTTCATGAAAACCACTAAATCTCAACTTTCTCCCCTGGAAATGTTTCCAAATAAGCTGACTGACCTACTTCCTTTTGTGCGTACCAACATTGATCCTAACTCTATAATAGCTCTTGACTGTTGGATCTGGTGTTGAAGTTGGCCCTAATGTGGTAGTGTTGTTGGTAGGTCGGACCTGGAGAGACCTCTTGCATCCTCTGTCATTCTGCAATTCTAATTACTTGTGGCAAACAGTGGGAAACAGTGCTATATCTTGTTGCTTTTAGGGGAATATTGGGTTTAAGGGTAATTAAAAGTTGCAATATGATTACTTATTGACAACAACTAGACCTTCTCATTGTGTTTTGTAGATATAATTGTTAAGCTTAATAGCAATGTTACATTTCATTCTTATTATAAAAGAACTTTTCAGAACATTGATGCTGAGTCTTATGTTTGGAGGAACAGGCTTCTTGATTCATCCATGATTCCTTGCAGTTTAAGAGCTGAAAAAGTCCTCCAATCTGGTGCAAGTGTATTGTAGCGCTTTTTCACTGTTGAGATGAAACTCAGCCATATTGGTCATTTCTGCACTAATTGCAGTACTATAAAGGGGAATTTTTGAACCCCGGGCAGTTTTTCTAAAGCTAGGTATGTTTATTTTGTAGTAAAACCACATGCTGCACACGGAACACATATACAAAGAGAGTTTTGTAGCTAAAGCCACACAGGTGAAATAAACAATTTGGAAATAGTTTCTTTAAAAAATACTGAGGTCATATTTTCAGTCTTCATTTATGCTTTGGAGACCCTTCTTTGACTAGCTTCCCTAAAGAAAAGTAGACACCAGCAAAATTCAGCAGATCTGATTTATCTGCCCATGTGCAGCTATGAATGTGTTTCCTTAACCCCCTTATCCAAGAGTGCTGTTATGGTACTGTAAGTAATGAACAAAGTTGAATTTTGTTAGTCCCTAGGCCTTTCATTCAGTTTTAAGATAATTAGACATACCTCTAATAGAAATTTAGATACTCTGGCAAAGCAGTGAAACTCTTAATACTAAAATATAATTTATATAGCAAGTTAGCCAGCCAGGGACCTATAAAAGTGGCTTTTCCATTCCATTGTTGTTGATAAGTATACCCATATCCCTTGGCAGAACACTTGTCAACTGCATGTCCCCAACAGTGTTGCCAAATACAGGTTATTTTGGGACATGCTGGAAGCTAATGTGTATCTTTGTGTGCTCACTGAGAATGCACCATCAGCTGTCCTCTTCCTGCGTGTAAGGATTCTGGTTGTCAACAGCTGTGACAGCATTGGTACTAGGAGGTACCAAATCCTCAAGTAGGTCAGTCTCATGCTGCTTAAGGTAATGTATCATAATTAACATCTTAGACTCCTCCACCCAAGACCAGTGGAAAGGTAGTGCTGCTCCTGAAGCTTGTCAGGCATTTGTCAATGAGACAATCCATGCAACAGGATTGTTTACTTGCTTCATTCTAAGTGTCTGGTTTTGGTTCAGGCACTGAAGTAAGGAGAAACAGTGAGACATGTTGACGTTGTCTGCTTCCAGGAAAAACAAGATGCACTCTTTCTTGAGAATGGTGTCTGAATCCTTTGTGTCTCTCTGGTCATCCCCTCTCACCCCTCCCTGTTCCCCAGTGTGGGAATTCAAGATTAACTAAACTGTCTGTGGTCTACTTTGTGCAAAATGTCCGTTTGATTTCAAAGGTATGCTATCTAGAGACAAATATTTTGCCAGCTGTGTTTAACTTTTATTTCCTCAATCAAGATCAGATGTTACTATTTTTTTAAATCTAGCTCACTGTAAGGCACACATTCCTCACCTGTGTGGCAGGTTGTGATCAAATAAGAATCTTGCCAGTAACCACTGACAGTAAAGCTTGTTTTTTATTTTTGTTGTGTATGAAATGATTATGCACATTTGTATATACTCCCCTGATACTCATAACCAAAATATTTTTATTAAGTATCCTTGTGCAAGTAAAACCTGCTTCATTGAGGACAGTGACACTGATTGTGCATATAGTTGCACTTCCTTGGTCTGCTTCAGAACGTCTCATCTTCCTGGTCCCCATTCCAAAAGGAAAAATACCTCATTGCCCTGAAATTGTTCTTGTTTTGCAAGATGGATTTTAGTGCTTCAGTATGGGGTCTCATTTTGCTTAATGTGTGTCTCTGCTGTGGATAGTCTTGATCAATGTAAAGTCTTTTTAGCTAAAAACATACATTCTCACTAAATGTGAGTGGATGTTTAAAGACTGAGCATAGATAATCTGGATTCTATCAATACTCTCCTGGAATTATTTAAAGAAACAATTCACGGTTATTTCTGATTCCACTATTTAAAATGGAGGGAAGGCTGCCTCAACTGTCTCTGAAGAAAGCAATTTTTAAGACACTTATTTCCAACCCTTCCTTAAGTGAAGGAAGTGTTCTGAATTCCCTGTGCTCTGTTTTTTAATTTTTTTAAACAGACTGGAGAAAGTGAAAACTGCCTGGGAGTTATTCATTGTCATTGACTGCACTGAAGTATAGCCATGTTTTCTGATCTGTTGTGTGAAAGTTTGCTGCTAGTGTTGTGAGTACATCAGTAGCTGTTCAAAGTCCTCCAATAAGCAACTGAAAGAATGATGAGGATTTTAGGTGAAATACATTTGTGTGAAAATCATAGTAAGAAAGATGTTTGGGTCAATTTCAGGCCTTACTCATCTAAAACCAGTGGTAAACTGGAACTGAAAAACTTAAGAGATGTGAACAGCCTCCAGGGTACAGTGAAGTGATCAGAACAGCTGCACTGGAGCAGACCAAAATCCATCTGGCAGTTTTCTAGCAGCAGTTGGGTTATACCCAAGGGAGAGTAAGAACAGGATGAACACATGATAGTTTTCCCCGGTGCTCTCCCCATACTTTAAGCTGAGTGCTAGGACTCTTCCTTTTTGGTTGGAGGAAAATGACAGATAATAAGGCTTAGTCTGATGTGTTTAATATTACATGTTAGAGTAGGGGTTTAAAAAGGTTTCGTTAGGTATTTTTACCTTGAGGGTAATTTACCACTAGTCATTTAAAGCATCTGTTACCATTTCTGCGGAACAAATAGGAAAGTCATGATCTGAGCTAGTCAAGGTCCAGGTGCTTGGTTACCGTTGCCTCTTCTGAATACCCTGGTCTGTTTTCTTTGGGCGACCATTGTGCTTTCCTACGAACTGGGCCTGGTGATGTGAATGTGTGGAAACTGGGAGGGTTTCTGCTACTGAAGTCTCATCAGTGCTTACACTTGTAGTTACAACAGTCTTAGCTGTTGTATTCTGATACAGGATTAAGGTTATCTGACTCAATGTCATAGTTTCAAGTGAAGTTAAGGTGACATTGGTTGCAATGAGTTCATTGTTCTTGTCAGATTCTGTAACTCCTGTCTTTTCTTCAGTACATAGCTGCTTAAGCTCCAAAGCAGAATGACTTGAAATAGCCAGGTGGCAGTGTGAACTCCTGCCTCCGTGCGCACACATCCTACTTGCTGTTATTTTCTCCTCTGGATGGTTGGGATAGGATGAGTTCCTTGTGCTTGGCTTGAAACTCTGCAAACAGTTCGTGATTTGGTAATGGCTCCCTACCATGGTTTTTATTCTTCTGGGCATTTCAACAGAGGCAGCCTAACAGGTGTCAGGAAATGATGCAAGAGTAATCCCTTTCTGTTTATTGTTTTTGTGGTGATTATGGGGCTAGCAATTTCTTTGATCTTTTTTGTAGTTTGAATGCTCTGCTTGCAAAATCTTGACCTTACGCCTTTTTCGTTCCAGAGGCACAATCACCTGACTGTCCTGCTGTCAGATCCAGCCCTGCACTGTTGTATTCTCTGGATTAATTCTGTTTATTCTAGCAGAGCTATTGCAAACCTGCATTTCTTCTGTTTGGGAGTTTGTGTATAGTGCCTTTGAATAGCTTTTGTAAAGATTAAATAGTTTTTCACTACGAGAAAAGCACTATGGGAAAGGAAAGAAGCATGCAGCCATGGAAGTTTGACAGACTCTCTCCAAAGACCCTAGGTTTCAGAATCTAGTTTGAGCCTTACTGTCTGTCTTGATTTTTTTAAATTGTCTTCAGTGCTGCTTTTCTGTGTTTCTGAGCCTTGCTAAACAGATAGGGGCTTTTTTTTTCAGAAAGAAACTTGAAAGATTTGAGGCTTTAGTATTACTTTTACCTTACTTTACATCTGACGTTTCCCCCTTGCTATTTGTGTGTCCTGGCTGTCCTACTGAGAATAAATTAATAGATTTATGCAGTATAGTGCATTGGAGTCTATTTGGTACAAATGCAGAAACTGGCACCAGTGATTCCTGAAGGACGTGTAATGTGAAAGTTGGTTATAGCACAATCCTGCTGTGAAAATCCTGACTTCCTAAAGAGTTCATTGTTCTGTGATTGTACTGCTGCTTGCTTCTTACCCAACCTCAAAGAATTTTAATTCCTCTGGAAGAATTTTTTGATTTTAAATCTGTTTTAGGATTTTTTTGAGGATGTATTGATGATGATTTTTTCATGGGCTGATTCTCCTTTTATTGGAAAGATATGAAATATAGATTGATTTATAGGTAAATCCTTTGAATGAAGCTGCTACCTGTGTTCCACACAATGTAGTATTTTTTCCTAGGTACTACAAATTTGACAGATTATACTCTGCCTGACTCAGCTCCTTAGCTATTATACATGACTTCATAGAATCATAGAATGGTTTCAGTTGGAAAGGACCTTAAAGATCATCGAGTTCCAACCCCCCTGCCATGGGCAGGGACACCTCCCACTAGAGCAGGTTGCTCAAAGCCCCATCCAGCCTGGTCTTGAGCACTTCCAGGGATGGGATATCCATGACTTCTCTGGGCAACCTGTTCCAGTGCCTCATCACCCTCATAGTAAAGAATTTCTTCCTAAGATCTACTCTTAATCTCCCCTCTCTCAGTTTAAAACCTTTACCCCTCATCCTATTGCTATACTCCCTGACAGAATCCCTCTCCATCTTTTCTATGGGCCCTCTTTAGGAACTGGAAGGCTGTTATAAGGTCTTCCTGGAGTCTTCTCTTCTCCAGGCTGAACAACCTCAACTCTCTCAGCCAGTCTTTTTGGGAGAGGTGCCCCAGCCCTGTCATCATCTTTGTGGCGCTCTTCTGGACCTGCTCCAACAGGTCCATGTCTTTCTTATGTAGGGGGCTCCAGCGCTAGATGCAGTGCTCCAGCTGGGTTCTCAACAGAGTGGAGTGGTGGCCTAGAATCGCCTCCCTGTACCTGCTGGCCAGGTTTCTTTTGATGCAGCCCAGGATCTGGTTGGCTTTCTGGGCTGCCAGTGCTCATTGCTGGCTCATGTTGAGCTTCTCATCCACCAGCACCCCTAAGCCCTTCTCAGGGCTGCTCTCGATGCATCCTCCGCCCAGCCTGAATTTGTGCATGGGATTGCCCCAGCCCCTGCCATGGGCAGGGACACCTCCCACTAGAGCAGGTTGCTCAAAGCCCCATCCAGCCTGGTCTTGAGCACTTCCAGGGATGGGATATCCATGACTTCTCTGGGCAACCTGTTCCAGTGCCTCATCACCCTCATAGTAAAGAATTTCTTCCTAAGATCTACTCTTAATCTCCCCTCTCTCAGTTTAAAACCTTTACCCCTCATCCTATTGCTATACTCCCTGACAGAATCCCTCTCCATCTTTTCTATGGGCCCTCTTTAGGAACTGGAAGGCTGTTATAAGGTCTTCCTGGAGTCTTCTCTTCTCCAGGCTGAACAACCTCAACTCTCTCAGCCAGTCTTTTTGGGAGAGGTGCCCCAGCCCTGTCATCATCTTTGTGGCGCTCTTCTGGACCTGCTCCAACAGGTCCATGTCTTTCTTATGTAGGGGGCTCCAGCGCTAGATGCAGTGCTCCAGCTGGGTTCTCAACAGAGTGGAGTGGTGGCCTAGAATCGCCTCCCTGTACCTGCTGGCCAGGTTTCTTTTGATGCAGCCCAGGATCTGGTTGGCTTTCTGGGCTGCCAGTGCTCATTGCTGGCTCATGTTGAGCTTCTCATCCACCAGCACCCCTAAGCCCTTCTCAGGGCTGCTCTCGATGCATCCTCCGCCCAGCCTGAATTTGTGCATGGGATTGCCCCAGCCCAGATGTAGGACCTTGCACTTGGCCTTGTTGAACTTCACAAGTTTTGCACAGGCCCACCTCTCAGGCCTCTCTAGGCCTGTTCGTACTCACTTAGATGATCTGTCTGACCATAGTGACATTTAATCCCTCTGAAAATATATTCTACTTTCTTAGTTGGAGGCAAAATCTATCCTTTCCATAGGTCTAGCCACTAATTTTGAATGTGTTCAGTTGAATGTTAAGCTCCAAAGCAGAATGACTTGAAATAGCCAGGTGGCAGTGTGAACTCCTGCCTCCGTGCGCACACATCCTACTTGCTGTTATTTTCTCCTCTGGATGGTTGGGATAGGATGAGTTCCTTGTGCTTGGCTTGAAACTCTGCAAACAGTTCGTGATTTGGTAATGGCTCCCTACCATGGTTTTTATTCTTCTGGGCATTTCAACAGAGGCAGCCTAACAGGTGTCAGGAAATGATGCAAGAGTAATCCCTTTCTGTTTATTGTTTTTGTGGTGATTATGGGGCTAGCAATTTCTTTGATCTTTTTTGTAGTTTGAATGCTCTGCTTGCAAAATCTTGACCTTACGCCTTTTTCGTTCCAGAGGCACAATCACCTGACTGTCCTGCTGTCAGATCCAGCCCTGCACTGTTGTATTCTCTGGATTAATTCTGTTTATTCTAGCAGAGCTATTGCAAACCTGCATTTCTTCTGTTTGGGAGTTTGTGTATAGTGCCTTTGAATAGCTTTTGTAAAGATTAAATAGTTTTTCACTACGAGAAAAGCACTATGGGAAAGGAAAGAAGCATGCAGCCATGGAAGTTTGACAGACTCTCTCCAAAGACCCTAGGTTTCAGAATCTAGTTTGAGCCTTACTGTCTGTCTTGATTTTTTTAAATTGTCTTCAGTGCTGCTTTTCTGTGTTTCTGAGCCTTGCTAAACAGATAGGGGCTTTTTTTTTCAGAAAGAAACTTGAAAGATTTGAGGCTTTAGTATTACTTTTACCTTACTTTACATCTGACGTTTCCCCCTTGCTATTTGTGTGTCCTGGCTGTCCTACTGAGAATAAATTAATAGATTTATGCAGTATAGTGCATTGGAGTCTATTTGGTACAAATGCAGAAACTGGCACCAGTGATTCCTGAAGGACGTGTAATGTGAAAGTTGGTTATAGCACAATCCTGCTGTGAAAATCCTGACTTCCTAAAGAGTTCATTGTTCTGTGATTGTACTGCTGCTTGCTTCTTACCCAACCTCAAAGAATTTTAATTCCTCTGGAAGAATTTTTTGATTTTAAATCTGTTTTAGGATTTTTTTGAGGATGTATTGATGATGATTTTTTCATGGGCTGATTCTCCTTTTATTGGAAAGATATGAAATATAGATTGATTTATAGGTAAATCCTTTGAATGAAGCTGCTACCTGTGTTCCACACAATGTAGTATTTTTTCCTAGGTACTACAAATTTGACAGATTATACTCTGCCTGACTCAGCTCCTTAGCTATTATACATGACTTCATAGAATCATAGAATGGTTTCAGTTGGAAAGGACCTTAAAGATCATCGAGTTCCAACCCCCCTGCCATGGGCAGGGACACCTCCCACTAGAGCAGGTTGCTCAAAGCCCCATCCAGCCTGGTCTTGAGCACTTCCAGGGATGGGATATCCATGACTTCTCTGGGCAACCTGTTCCAGTGCCTCATCACCCTCATAGTAAAGAATTTCTTCCTAAGATCTACTCTTAATCTCCCCTCTCTCAGTTTAAAACCTTTACCCCTCATCCTATTGCTATACTCCCTGACAGAATCCCTCTCCATCTTTTCTATGGGCCCTCTTTAGGAACTGGAAGGCTGTTATAAGGTCTTCCTGGAGTCTTCTCTTCTCCAGGCTGAACAACCTCAACTCTCTCAGCCAGTCTTTTTGGGAGAGGTGCCCCAGCCCTGTCATCATCTTTGTGGCGCTCTTCTGGACCTGCTCCAACAGGTCCATGTCTTTCTTATGTAGGGGGCTCCAGCGCTAGATGCAGTGCTCCAGCTGGGTTCTCAACAGAGTGGAGTGGTGGCCTAGAATCGCCTCCCTGTACCTGCTGGCCAGGTTTCTTTTGATGCAGCCCAGGATCTGGTTGGCTTTCTGGGCTGCCAGTGCTCATTGCTGGCTCATGTTGAGCTTCTCATCCACCAGCACCCCTAAGCCCTTCTCAGGGCTGCTCTCGATGCATCCTCCGCCCAGCCTGAATTTGTGCATGGGATTGCCCCAGCCCAGATGTAGGACCTTGCACTTGGCCTTGTTGAACTTCACAAGTTTTGCACAGGCCCACCTCTCAGGCCTCTCTAGGCCTGTTCGTACTCACTTAGATGATCTGTCTGACCATAGTGACATTTAATCCCTCTGAAAATATATTCTACTTTCTTAGTTGGAGGCAAAATCTATCCTTTCCATAGGTCTAGCCACTAATTTTGAATGTGTTCAGTTGAATGTGTTGATTGTTTTGGTTTTTTTTTTTTTTGTATTTGTTCTACTTCAGCAAAGATAGCTTCGGTGATCTAATATGCCTTATTAAATGTTGCAACTTTCTAAAAAATTCTTAACGTTAATGATAATGCTGTTTTCATGTTCTGTTAACTTCTGATATTTTTGTTCACTTTCTTTAGAATTGTGTGCAAGAGATGTCATATAAGAGATCTAATAATTTAATATAGCAATTAAAATGGAGTAGAAATGAAACAACTTGGTAGACAGAATGCTATGAAGTCAAAATTAAAGTAGGATAAAAGCAGTGGTTTGTACTATGTTACACAAAATAATCTCCTCCAAAAGTATATATGTAATTTTTACTGTCTTGAAAGTCTTCCAAGTTCTCTGAAATCTTAAGGCTACAGTTCATACACATGTAGAGCTTTTCTTTTTAAAAAACAAGCCCAAATATCTGAAAGCAAAACAAATATCCAATACAGTATGCTAATAGTTTTTTTCTTATCTAGTAGGGATAGGGTTGACTAAAATTTTTGTACCTTTGTCTTAAACAGAATGTTGGCTTTGAAAGCTCAGGGAAGAAGCAGCAGGGAGGAAAAAGTAACACAGTGGTAAGTATGCCTGAACCAACTACACAACATATTAAAATAGAAACCCTCTTCTTTATTCATATGTGGTAATAATCACCTACATAGCACTTGAATTTTATTCTGCATCATCTGTCATGTTCTTCCGAAGGCAAATTTTTAGTTATAAATATCTGTTGAAGAGCTAAGGGAATGATATGTATTTACATGTAATTGTGTGCGCATACAGAATGGGAGGTATATGGGAAACTAAGTTGCAGGGAAATATTTCTGCTTTAAAGCTCAGAGTCCATTGTGAAATGTTTTAGCTTATGCACCTTCTGCATTTTATACAGCCTTTTTAGGTAAGTTTTTTTTAGTTCTTAATAAAAATAATCATATTTTTGAAAAACTTGAATAAAAGATGCCTGAAAAAATGCTTTGAATGCTTGCTGAATTTCTTACGGTCCTTTCTGGTTTGCTGATGTAAAGTGTAAGCAAACATCGCATCATGTCATTTCTCTCTTGTTGTATTAACATTCTTTAGCTAGAGAGCATGCTTAAGGACATGAAAAGTATTAAGAAGCCAGATAAAGTTCAGTTTTTGTTCAAAGCTCTATGGAAAAGCAACACCTGTTTAGAATCAGCTTTTTTGTTTTCTTTATTAAATGATGCCAGTGCAGGTGGCACTAGGCTGCTTTGCCTCATAGTGTAAGGATTTGTAGAGGCAAGTATTTCTCATGAATAAAAAGAATTCCCAATAGAAAATTCTATTTTCAGAACTTCTGTATTCATTTCTGTGACGGAGTTGTTATAGTTAACCCTCCCCTCCTTCTCCCACGAACACCACCCACCCCCACCCCCAACATGTGACAGCAGCTTCCATCTGCTCTGATTTTATTAATAGTGCTGTTCAGATTGTGGAAACACTAATAAATATTGACATTTCACATGCTGGGATTTTGAGGTTTACTATAAAATATCAGTTTAAAACATAGAAAATCTTCTGCATATTTCATCTGGCATTGCTACAGACAGCACATACTTAAGAACATGGAAGCATGTGCACATGCTCGCTTTTTCTATCCTTTTGCGTAGCCCGCAAGGCTGTAGGCTTTGTGTGCTTTGGCATTCTCTGCTGAGCTAAGAAACTGTGCTGTTGCTGCACTGCTTCAGCTGTGCTTACTGCTCCGTAAGGTTTGTTGCATCCTATGGGCAAATGACTAGCAATGCCTCTTTCCTTCCGTTCCCTTACGACGGTTCAGCGCTTTTGACTATAATTGTTATAACTGGAGCAAATAAGACACCGTTACAACTAGTGACTAGTTGTTGTAACTAGAGGAATTACGACACTATCACTTCCTTTCTGCTTGAATAGATGTTGACAGTATGTGATACCCAGTATTTACTCATACAGTAGATCCAGACATAATCCCTCAAAGGACTAAACCCAGAGCATAAGCGGTTTAATATGGTTTTATATCTCTTCCAGAGGCTTACCATCTCTTAGTCTGGTTGCTCGGTGTATTTAATTTTCATTGTTTTCTTTGTATAGAAAGTCAGGATTTAGTCCCGTTTGTTTCCATGGATCTTTTTCACAGCAACAATGAAAGAAAGTGCAGAAATTAGTGGATTCTGAAAGCAAAGGAGTTCTGAAGTAGCCTTGGTGCAGGTAGCTGTACCAAATAACTGTGATTAGTAGCTGTACAGTAGCTGTCGTTATTCTCTTTTTTCAAAAAAGGGAGAGATGGTGGCTAGTAGAGGATGGAGTTCACTTCAGTATGCTATTGGGGTAAATATTTCATGTTCCTGGCTATGTATTAACTTAAAAGTGACAAACACAAAACCCCAATCTTTTGCCATTTGAAAACATTAGTGTTGAAATATTAAAATATCAATGTCATGGCTGTCAAACAGCTCAGTTTTTTGAATATTTCATGAAGGTTTGAGGGGCTCCTGCAGTTTCCTTCAAACTTCAGTTTGTCATAGTAGATATTCTCGAATTTCTATGGGTTTTGTTTTTTTTTTCTGGGAAGAGAAATGAGTGAGACTCAAGCACAGTGGTTTTTAAAATCAATTTATTCCTCTTAATGTTTTCTTAGTAACACTACAAATACTCAAAGAATATGCAATCAAGTCGAACATCAGAAATGAAACTCACATCTAATGCTAATCTCAGCAGCATTGTTAATGATATACAATTAGAGACCATTCTTCAGATGAAATGTTGTAGTGGCACTTACTTGAATAGTTTGGCTGTCCGGATGAAATTTAGTTTCTAGGACTGCCCCAGAAAAAGAGCAAAAAGGAAGTGTGTGAGAACTAAGCTGTAACTACCTGGGCTGTGGTTGTGTAGTGACAGGATGTGTGTGTGCTATTGTGTAGATACTATGTAGTGTTAATATGAAAAGTCAATATAAATGTTTTAAAAAAAAAATATGCCAAAATGACTTTTTTTGGATATCTGAACATTTTTTAATTTATTTTTTCAATCTAAACTCAATCTATAATTTTCCTCATCCTCTTCTTTTTGCTGAGGGTGTTTCTGTAATGGATCTTGCCTTAAATTACAAATCTGTACTCTGATATATCTGTGCCTTATTGATGCTTTGGTCTAGGATTATAAGAATATAGAATAGTACTGCATTTCAGTTAAAGGCTATGCTTGAAGTAGAATATTTTATTATGTAGGTATTTGCCAAGAGATTTTTTTGCATCTTTTCTCAGTTTAAAAATAATTCTTTTGTTGTTTTGTTTTTTGCAAAGTCAAACTCCTTTTGTTGTTGTTAAGCTTTTGGCGTGATAAGGCCAAGTACTGACTACTTTGTTGTATTTCTGCTTTTTTACAATTGCAGAAATGAATACAAATAAATATTCCAAAGATTTCTTTTGATAAACTTACCATGGGTTTTACTTGTCAAAATAACTCATCGGGTTGTTTTAGTGTAGTCAGTTTAGATAAATATCTTTACTGGAAAATAACTGTTGCACCAAGTATCTGGTTAACCAAGAAAATGTTATTGATACCATCAACATCATTACAACTAAGTAAAGAGGTTTTGTAAAATAGTTTGATCGAGAACTTCAGATCTTAATTGCATAGAGGATTTCTGAATATTTTAAAGCAAAACAAAACAGAAAGAGTAAATTTAAATCTGGTTGGAATTTACTTCATAGAGTACAAAAGACATAATATTTGAGCAAATGTCTCAAAAATTCACACGTAGCAGTGATCTTCTGGGAGTTACCTGAAACTGTCTTGCTGCCTTGGCCCTTGGAGGTAGATGGGTGTTTTCAGTTCTTTGGTGTTCTTTGGTGTGGTTTGCTATTGGGCTTTTTTCTTTGTTTGTTTGTTTTTTAAATAGGCATTGGGAGCTTGGAAAGTAGTTCACCCCAAGAGAAGCCTTGAGTTTTGTTACCAGCTCTGAGCTATTTCAGCAAGCCAGGAGTAAAGTATCACTGGTTTTGCTTATATCCGAGCAGCGGTTGAATCATTCAAAGCAAAACTGTTTTCTGCCCTCTCTGTTCCCTGTATTTTCTCAAAAAATGTAGCAAGCATCCTTCATATTTTTGCATTTTACAATTGGTTATTATTTGTTGTATTTACTAATGTTTTCATCCTCCTGTTGTTACCATGCACCATTGTAGTTCCATGAGTAATGCCTTTTATTTCTTTTGCTCTGAATGCTGTGTGTGAGCAAGTACAGTGTGTATTTTGGTGTTCCCTGCCTGCGTGGGTACCTCCAGCTATGGATGCAGTCGAGCATTGTTTTCAGTGAGGAAGCTTTGTAGCTTCACATTAAAATGGTGAAATGCTTCCAAACCCCTTTTTAGTTCCAAACCCCTCTTTGTTCTCTCCCCCGGTGGTTTGTACTGACGTGTGCTTGCCAGTCTCATTCAGTGAAATGAATGACATAACTATTCCAGTTCTGCAATTTCTTTTTTTTTTTTCGCTAGAAGAGACAGAAAGAAATAGCTTCAATGAGAGGGAGGAGGAGCTGAAAGTTGCCTTAACTTGGCATTTTCACCAAATGAGGCTTTGACACCTCAACCAGGGAATGCCAGTGCCACTTAGAAAAAGGCAGTCTCTTCATAGTACATACTGTCTTTTCATGTTTCAACCTCTTCTCAGTGGACATTAGGTTTGAGTCATACTTTCCTCTCCTAAAGAGAACAAGAAAAAGGATTGCAGAGAAACAAACTTTGAAGCTAGGGTTTACAAGGTGCCGGCTGGTTTCTATTAAATTAAGACTTCACCATTTCCATCTAAGGGGACCGGATTGATTTTAAGGGAAGCCTGACCCAACCCTAGCACTGCCCCCTCCGGATTCTTTATAGAATTTGCTGATGAGCAAGAGCAGTGAAGTAGTTTTTGAGGCTAAAGAATTAAGGACAATTGTGTTCTTTACTGTAAGAGCCAAGAGTGTTAGTTTCTCCAAATTCATGAGGACTATTGCTGTTCTTAGCTGGACGATATTAATTTAAATTATTCTGAAAAGGTATAGCCTTTTTCATCAACAAGCCAAATAGCCTGTGTCTGGTTATCTTCTGTGGTGCACGTTGCTGCTTTAGGAATAGAAAAACCATAAACATTCCTGACAGACTGGTCCATGTTTTTATTTCCTGTCTAGGAAGATTCATTTCCTACTCATTCTTTAATGTAGAATTAGCAATAAATTCTTTTTGCGTTTTTTTTTTTTTTTTTAGTGGCTTCAATAAGATTCTTAAGTTACTTTTTTTTTTTCATAATTCTTTTTTTCAACAGGAGTATGTTGGGATTCTGTCTGTTGGCCAAATAAACCTTCTTGTATTTGTCGGGTTGCACATTAGGTTACATGCTCTCCAACCCAATCTTTCCCTTTCCTGTGTTTACACATCCTCAGCTCTGTAATTTTGAACTTGTTTGTAGATAGTGGAGTGGGCTAAAAAGAACCTGACCAGATATTGTTGTGCCTATTTGTTCATGCCTTTTGGTACAAACATCTGATAGGTCGTTTCATTTTCAGCTCTGCTGCTGATGTAACACCCTTTTGAAAGGCTTGAGGGAGGGAAAAAAAGTGCTTTCACCAGCTTAGAGCATAAATGGTCACATCCTGTTAGCATCAAACAGGAAATTTAAGGGACTAATGGTGCAGTGAAACTACTGCTTTTAGAGCAAATTAACAGAGACTAGGAACAAAATTACTGTGAATTTAAGCTCTACTTGTAACAAGCCTGAGTTCAGAATTTTCAAAGAAAAGTGATACCTAGTTGGGTCTTTTGTTTTGTTTTTGTTTGTTCTTGTGTTGTGGTGGTGGGTTGTGTGTTTTTTCCCCAACCCATGAGAAGCATTTAGCTACGCCAACAACTTCTGGAAGCTAGTGCATAGCTGTAGCTCTTGGTGAAAACTGTGGGACTTCCAAAGCTGAGACTGTTAACTTGGGTGCTTGCATATTGTATTCCATTTCAAAAATTCAGACAAAAAGACTTGAAAATGCAGACTTTATATTCTCCTTTTTATATAGATATGTATTACTGTGCATATATATTTAGATATCAAAACATAGATAGACATGTGGTTAAACATAAATGTCCCATGGGGTTCTGGCAGATCTGCAGGTGATGTTGGGCTGCCAGGTACTTGGATGACAGGGATGGCAGGGAATCATGAAAGAGGTCCAGGAAAGAGTGGATGGTCACAGGATGATGCTGTCATCACTGGATGATGCTGTCTCTTCTGGATTAATGTTTAGTATGTATCCATGCTTGTTGTTGATCTTGCTTTCTTTCCTTGGTCTTCGTCTTTTTAAACTGATGCTGTGCTTTTCTGCTTTGGGTGATTTTATGCTATTCAGTAAAAATGTGTCACCTTTATATACTGTATTGTGTGTATGTGGTAAGGTTTTGGTAGCGGGAGGGCTGCAGGTGTAACTCCTGTGAGAAGATGTCAGAAGCTGCCCCTGTGTTGGATGGAGCCAGTTCCAGCCGGCTCCAAGATGGGACCTACCACTGGCCAAAGCAACATAGGTAGCACCTTTGTGGTAACATATTCAAGAAAATGTAAAAGAACTGCTGCATGACAGTAGCCAGGAGAAAGCAGTGGGAATATGTGAGAGAGACAGCTCTGCAGACACCAAGGTCAGTGAAGAAGGAAGGGGAGCAGCTGCTCCAGGTGCTGGAGCAGAGATTCCCCTGCAGCTGGTGGTGAAGACGACAGTGAGGCAAGCTGTCCCCATGCAGCCCATGGAGGTTTACATTGGAGCAGACATCCACTTGCAGCCTGTGGAGGACCCCACACTGGTGCAGGTGGATGCTCAAAGGAGGCTGTGACCACATGGGAAGCCTGTGCTGGAGCACGCTCCTGGCAGGACTTGTGGCCCTGTGGAGACAGGAGCCCACACTGGAGTAGGTTTGCTGGCAGGACTGTGACCCCATGGGGCCCACACCGGCGCAACCTGTTTCTGAAGGACTGCACACTCTGGACAGGACAGGACCCACGTTGGAGAAATTCTTTGAGAGCTGTCTCTTGTGGGTGGGACCCCACGCTGGAGCAGTGAAAGAGTGTGAAGAGGAAGGAGGGGCAGAGACAACATGTGATGAACCCCCCTTCACTGTCCCCCTGTTTCTCTCAGGGTGAGGAGGTAGAGAAGTCAGGAGTGACACGAGTGGCTTGATGGGCACCTGACAGACAGTCAAGGTGAACCCACCACATAGATACAGTCCACTGTTGTTAAAGTATAGATGTGGCAGAATTACAGCCTTTGCTCTGCTCTAGCTTCTCCAATATTTTTTTCTGAATATTGATTAAATGTGCAGTGCTCTCAACTTGCCACTTGATTGGCTTTAGCACTTGTCAACCACTGCTTGGAACAGTGAAGGGCTGATAACTGTAATTAAATCAGACACTGGTAGTAGGTGCTTTGTCTGCTCTCTGATCAGTTGGGGAGTGGTAAGCATGTATCTGGAAGTAGAGAACCCTCAATTTCAAAATCTAAGGGTTGATTTTATTTTTTTTTTTATATTTTCTGTCTTGGATATTGGGGCCTTCTTGAACCAGTGCCTAATACCCCTTGATCGTTTTGGCCTTGCTTATCAATTCTGAAACTTCTATGCTCCAAGTTATTCATGGTCTCAAATGGGATAGATTATATGAACTTATATCTATCTAGTTATATAGATAGACAGAAAAAATAATATGAAGCTTTGACATAGATATATTAAAGAAATTGCATACAATTTTAGAGCAAAACATCTTTCAGTTGTGAACTCTTTATCTCCCTATCTTTTTGATCATACTGGTTAAGCACTACCATTATACCATACTTATATAGACTACCGTACTTATATCAGAAAACATTTAATTTTCTCACAAATTTGAGACTTCACAGAATAATTAGCCTTCATCCCCATTGAAACCCTAGAGGAAAACCTGTCTGCATAGTTGTTGCTACCTTCAGGATATAGGTAGGTCAGTAGGTAACATTTTCCTTTGTCACATTTTGTGTAGTTATTTGGATTTTTTCTTGTTACTGACACAGTGTATATGAATGAGTGAAGACTGTACTTACTAAAATCCACATATCTGTGTAGTTTCAACTACTCATGTATTTTTGAGTTTAGTAGAGATATTACGGCATCTCTGATCCTTAGATGTAGTCCTCAAATAAGCTAGAAAAAGTGTGACATAAATGCTACAAATAATTCATAGAGGGAAAAAAATAAAAAAAATCACAAATCTGATAGCTTATAACTACCAAACTTATCAATTTAAACTAGGTATTTTTTTAACATGGATTTTTTGGGGTGATAGATTAAGTCTTCAGAAATAGAACACAGCTAATTCTACATTATGCCTTCCAACCTTTGAGTCTTTAATGATTATAAGGATAAGCCTCTGATTATATGTTTCCCTCCCTATTCCTTCAAGGAGTACAAAAAACCAAAAACCCCAAAACTATATGAAGATCGTGATTTTTCCTCTGTTGGGTGTAAACACTGAACATGAAAGGCTTTAATGGTTTAGGGAACAAGGGAGTTTTGTTTGGTTTTTTTTTTCTCTCTTCTCTGCGTTCTTTAGTAGATTTGCCTCTTAAAAATTTGGAGTTGTTCATTGATGGAGAAAAATAAGCCATCACGGTGTTGTAGATTTACAAAGCAATTTTTTTGATTTGGTGCCTTTTGATGTGGTATATTATGAAACTAGGATTTTTCTGCTTGCCACACTTCCCTGTTTTCTGCGAAGGGAAGCAGTGCTATACTTCATGTTCCTTGCTACCTTCTATGTGTTAGCCCAAACTATCCATGGAGAAGTTCTTATTATGAGCAATATAAGAAAAGCACATGTTCTGTGCAATATTATATTTGCCTGTCTTTGGTAATTGTAACAGTGGACTTTCTTCTATAGTACATCCTTCCTTTCCTCTGTTACAGTTTTTCTGCTTGGGCAACTGACTACAGGACAGATGGACAGACAGACAGATAGGGAGGGGTGTGCTGACTGTGTATGTGTGTGTATATATATACTTATACGTGCACTTCTCTGAGATACCTGTATATCAGGAGAGTGGTGGTGTGGAATACTTTTCTGGAACTATTCTGCTGCACCCATTTCCTATATTGGCAGCACATCTCTGTTGTAGAACCACCAGTGCTAAACAATTGTTTATATATGTGTAGAAGTAAGATTTGAACAAACGTAAGACAAATTTGAACTAAATCACATTGTGTAGTTTCATACATTTCCTTAAATGCAGCTCTCTTGGTTCATTCTGGTTTTTGAAGCATTATAATTAGGTGTATGCTCAAGTTGGTGAAATCAGTGATTCTGGAGGAGGCTTGTTTATTTGGTACTTAAATGGGTTTGACTGTTTTGGCTTGAGATGTGAGCTGTGAGTTTAGGTACTTTAATTGACATGATAACTGACTGTAGATGAGACCCAACACTGTGAAATTGTCCAGGCATTTATTTACTGCTCTGTGTTTAAAGTGCTGAGAATGAATGTGATCTTTTTATAAAAAAAGCACACAAAAAACAAACAAACAAAACCAAAAACCAAACCTTCCCTCCACAACCACCCCAAATACCCAAGATCTCTATTACAAAATAAAGGCATCAGTTAGGAAAACTACATATGTTTGTTTTCTGATGTTAGGCCATATGAATTATGTTGCTTCAGAAACTTTTAAGACCTGGGCAAGTGTGACTAGCTAGGAAGAAAACAGCCATTGAAAAAGAGAGGGCAAACAGTGTAATGTATGCTCGTTTTGAGGGATTTGAATGAAAAAGGTATCTTACTTTGACATGAACCATGTAGTGAACTTTTTTGTATTCTGGAAACCAAAACATAATTCTCAGAAGTTTAAATGACTGGGTGAGGTGAACTTACTGATGGCTGCAACTAGTATGATACAGGTGTGTCTTCCCCTTCCAGACTTCTGGTAATCCACTCACAGGTACAACTTCTGCTTCCAGTCCTTGTTGTTTCCAAGGTGTATCTTCTCCTGCTTATACTCCTGTTTGAAGAGTCTGCTGTTGATGCTTCTTTCTGAAGTGGATCGTTTTTCCACGGCTCTGCTGATCTCTGAAGTAATAACAAAATGAGACTATGTTTATTTTTGTTAAAGGCTTTTAAGTTTGTAAATGTTAGTTGTGGAATTCCTCTTATGCCTTCACAGCAGGCTCTGAGGCTTGGAGAAAGAAGGCTTGGGTAGCTCTGACCCTGTGAGCCCCTCAGCTTCAGTGGCATTCTCGGGTGACTGTGGGTGGCTGGAGGATGTCATGCTGGAGCCTGTTCCTGTGGAAGAAGCTGGCGGAGATTCCGCTGTCTCTTGCTGACTTTCCCATTCTGTGGAAATCCCAGTGTGGATTTTGCAATCTGTACACTCTTTGGATTGCAATACAGTTATAGTTTTATTTTTAGATCACTTGTTTAAATAACATGGCTGAAGTTTTATGGGAAGTATTAAGTAGTTGATAGATAATTAACATTGTAACAAAATCTTAGCAACCTTGAAGCATTGTTAAAAAAGGAAGTCTTGACATCCCACTTTCTAATTAGAGAGTTTTCTTCCATCCTTTTAATGACTGGGTGTAGAATTTGAATTTGTCAAACCTGAGTGATAAGTTGTATTTCTGTTTAGTGAAAGCACTGACGTACAGCAGCCCCTCGACCTGTTGTCATATAAATTAAATATACTGTGAAGTACTTGGCAAACTATGTACCCACAGAGGAAAATCCAAGTGCATGACTTCTTGTCTCAGTAAGAGGGATCTTGAAGCCTGTGACTTCATATAGCGCAGTGGTCATGGTATTTTATTTTCTCCCTGTATTACTAACATACTATTTGAAAGTTGAAGTGCAGTCTACTAAATATATCTGAAAGGCTTTTTTGGCACTTGGAGAAGAAAGTTTCCTGTCACCAATCCAGAAGTTGAAATAAAAATTCTGCAATTTCGGAAAAAGAAGGAAATTTAAAAAAGCACATTTTAATTCAGATTGTTGACAGTTTGATTGAGAAAATAAATATTGCATGCTGGTTTGGATCAGTATGTATTTTTAGATGAGTTTCCTGAGGAAATAAAGCTTACATGATCCTGTTGTCTGTCTGCACTTACTGGTCCTTCCCGAGACATTTTTGAGCCCGTCATCTGATTTCAGCCAAACTTGAAACTTGAGGTGACATTTTGAAGAGCATTGTTTCTGAATTTTGTGAAAATTTGTTGCTAATTAGAGGAAAGAAACCTAAACTTGTGCTCCTGCTGAGAAGAAAAGAGGCAGAACATGGCTGACATATGCCATCAGTGATCAGCTAGTCAGTTTGCACCATTTAGGTTTGCTGTCTGCTGCTGAGTAGGAAGATCCTAGAAGCCATGGAGAGGAGAGGGGACTCTCCTGTAGCAATGTTGTAGCAATGATCCAGTTTAAAGGAAGAAACATACATTTCCCTAGCAAAATGAAGTTTCCTTAGTTCCAGTGTGCTCAGCAAGACGTATTGAATTTTTCCAAACTGCATGGAGTTGCAAAAAGGAGTCACTTATTTATCTATGCACTTGGAGACGTTTCCTTTTAAACTTTAGACAGAACAGTTGGTAGAAACCACACTGGCTCTTTTTGTTGTATTCTGTCTTTAAATGAGGGATTTCAGATTAAGGAACTTTATTTCATCTTATCACCAAAAAAAAATAAATTAGCTTTCCTATAGCTAAATTTTAATGCTCTGGTGTATTTTGATATAGAGGGTGGATTTTATTATGTGAAGCAAAAATATCATCCTGTTAACCTTTGTAAAGATAGGGGTATGCTGTGTTGTAAAAACACAATTGACGCTTCAAAACTGCTGCTTCAAAATTCTTTGCTTCTCTGGAATGTAGGGCTCTGTTAGCAGGTGACAAGTTATGGGCTAAATTTTGACGTCTAGGGCCTGTAGGTGTTTTAAACATATTTAATGCCGCTACGGATCTGTTGTGTTTAAAAGAAAATAAATAAATTCTCTCTCTCTAATATGTGCATACACACATATACATATGCAGTTATGTTACACTTCTTTATTTTTTAAGTATTTAGCAGCCGGGGAAGACTGCTGGTGTAAGTATTTTTGAAGTTGTCTTGGCTTTTAAATTGATCAATTTCTGTTTTACAGTGCCTGAAAATGACAACAAAGCGGAATTTGTTTGTGCGGCTGGTGCCATGCCGCTGTCTGCGTGGAGAGGAGGAAACAGTCACTACACTTGATTATTCTCACTGCAGCCTGGAACAGGTGCCTAAGGAGATTTTTACTTTTGAAAAGACCTTGGAAGAACTCTATTTAGATGCTAATCAGATTGAAGAGCTTCCAAAGGTATGTGGGGTGGTTTTCCTTTTAGTTCTGTTTATTAACTCTATTACTTCACCATCATTTTAGGAGCTGAGATAGTGTCTAGCTTTCTGCTTCAGTTTTTAGGCTGCAGTTTGCTAAATATTTTTAGGTAAATGTTGGTCTCAGAATAAGCAGCCCTGGTAGAAGCAATGTTTGTGTTCCAGCTTGACAAGTTTGCTGCATGAATTGGGATGAAACTGCTTAAGCAAATGATCCTTGAGGTATATAGATGAAGCAGCAAGCTAATTTATTTCTGTGGCAGTGTCTGCTCAAACCAACTAACTGCATTCAACAAATTGTGGCATTATTTTGTATCTCTGATAAGACATGAAGATTAGAGGAGGTGAGATTAATGTCTTGTTCAGATCTCTGTGCCTTCAAAAGATAGCTACAATCCAAAGTATCTGTTCACATGAAATCCTGCTTTCCTCTTGGTTTGTCACTGGAGAGACTTTCTGAAGTCTCTCAAATTGCTTTAGTTCAAAAACTAGAGATCTGGAATGCCACTTTGATTACATCTTTATTATGGAAGGTAGTATTTGTTGATTATTCTGAAATCAGAACACAAGTCTACATGCTGAATTAACAATGTACTAGAGAAAAGAATGAAAATTTGTGCTAGTGAGACTTTGAGTAATACAAAGTGATCACTGCAATAGAGTTGTTTCCTCTCTTGGTGGTATTGAAAACTTACTAATTAGATAAAAGACTTAATCTTTAGAATTGTTTTGTTGCACTTGTGTAGTAATCTTCACTGTCGTGCAGATCAACTGTAGAATGCTTTGTTAGGTATTTGGAAAGTTTGCTATAACCCCTTCAGGTTTTGCTAGTTTGGAAAGATAAGTGAAATAAGGAGATGAACCAATTTCAGGATAGTAACTGGACAGTTATCAGAAGCCCTGGATTCCAGTAAAGCTGACTTAAACCAGCTGGGTGCTTTTGAAAATCCAACCTTAAATGGTCCTGAGAAGTCACCCATGAAAATCTGGGGTTTTTTTATGTTGAATAGAGCTAACAATATATAAGTTAGAACTAGACATTTTGCTGAAGTCTGTCATAGTTTAGAACTTCCACTGCTGTATTCTTCCCAAGCAGATATTTCTTTACTCTAGACTTAGTGACTTTAGATTTTAGTGGCTTGCTTTTAAAGATTTTTGTATCAGCCTTTGAATTTTTTTCACATTTCAGAAATTCATTCCTCTCTCCCATTCTTTAATTGGAGAAGAATAAAATTTCAGTGCTTAAACAGAATAAAATACCTCTTTTGGCCAAAAAGAAAGGAAATCTTCTGCACTCTTCTTGCATAAAATGTCCCATTTCCTAAATCATAAGAACTAAGCAAACGCTTTCCTCCCAAACTCATAATTCTCTAAAAAATTGAGTGTATGACAAACTGTACTGATCAAATGAATGCATTTTGGCATTTTAGACCAGAATAAGTGGTTAGTGTACTTTGTCCTCCTTTTCTGTTACATGCCATTTGATTTCATTTGTTGGTTCCTATATGAAATCCACTGCTTGAACAAGGTGCTTGTTCAAGCAATACTGCTTGAACATAGTTGTTTTGTTCCTTTTTGCTTTTCTGTGCTGAACTGCATGGACCTGTAATAGCCTACACTAGCTTCATGTTAATGTGTATGTATGTTATAATAGGTCACCCATATAGGCTCATTTTTGAGAAGCTAAGCATTCTTTTCAGCTTTTGAGTAACTTCGGTCATTATTTTTTGCTACCCTTTCAATTTTCAAAAGAAAAAAAACCACATATAAAAATTCAAATACTATAAAGGAAGGAAGCAGAGAGAGCAGGGAGTAGTAAAGATGTAGTAAAAGTGGTTTATTTAATCATTTGACAGAAATTGCAATCTTAAACCTATCCACAGAAGATCTGTAAGGGGAAGGCCTGTAATGTTTGGAATAATCCTAGCCAGTTTGAAGCCAGAGTTTCAAGCTGTGTATGCCTTTCCCCTAACCCAAGCTGTTATTTAGTCTTTCAACTCTGAAAAAGGCTTCTAATTAAGCCATCTCAGACAGAGGGTGCGGTACTTAGTAGGATGTCTCCAGCTTCAGTAAAAAGCCTGGTTAAGATATTCCCACTCTTCCCCTTTGGTCTTTGCCCCTGGTGGTGTGTTCTTATGCCTGTTTTGCAATTTGCTGCCCTTTGTATGCCACAACTCAACTGGTTTGGGACTATCTTGTCAACCTGATCACTGAAATGGCCTGTCAGTGTGTGTCGTTTTGTTTTTTTAGATACTCCAAATATTTTCAGAACTGCAGCATACCTCAAAAATTGTTTCTTGCAGCATAGCTCCTCAATTTAGTTGACTGGCTGAGGCCACAGTGTGAGCAAACTGTGGTGGAAAGAAAGATGGTAGTAGAGAAGGACTTCGCTTTACACAAAGCGCTGGTGTGTAGTCTTAGTTTCTAAAGTGACTGGGCATTTGAAATGCTTTCATTTTGTGTGCTAAATCATACCTCAGAAGGTACTCTGTTTTTCCCAAGTGTCAACAGTGTGCATTTGAGCTAAAAAGCTCAAACTAGCAACTTTAGTTTTCCCTCTCACTTTGCTGTTTGGAAGAAATTGGAATTCTGCAGTAAAATAGTTCTTAATTATATGACCAGTTAGTCCTATGTTAGTGTTTACTAACAATAATGATGATCTACTTAATCACTGAATATGCAGACATTAAAAAAGAACAACAAAAGGAATGACTACAAAGTCAATGCTATACAAAATTCCTTCTCCCTCCTCTCCCCCCTCCCCCATTTTCCTTTACAGAATCACATGGGTCTGGAAGGGACCTCTGGAGATCATCTAGTCCAACCCCCTCCCCAGAGCAGGTCCACCTAGAGCAGGTTGCACAGGAACACATCCAGGCAGGTTTTGAATGTCTCCAGAGAAGGAGACTCCACCACCTCCCTGGGCAGCCTGTTCCAGTGCTCTGCCACCCTCAAAGTAAAGAAGTTCCTCCTCATGTTTAGATGGAACTTCTTACATTCAAGTTTGTGTCCATTTCTTCTCATCCTGTCACTGGGCACCACTGAAAAGAGACTGGCCCCTTCCTCTTGACACCCTCCCTTTAAGTATTTATAGGCATTGATCAGATTCCCCCTCAGTCTTCTCCAGACTAAAGAGACTTTCAGCCTTTCCTTATTAGGGATCTTGAAGTTCCTTATGCTGCATTTGCTTTCACCTGACTAATCCAGGAAATTTCTATTGATTCCAAGGGTCCAGATTATTGTTTTCAGGGGTGAGTTTTAAGTAGATGTTCTTGCTTGAAGTACTGAAATAAAGGAATGGCCCTACTTCTCATATAATATCCTAAATAACTTGTAACTCTTCAAAGCCTTAATGATATCAACTAGTTCTAACAGGTGCTCGTTTCTGATAAATTAGAAACATCCATAGGCAAGCTAAAGCTCATTCCTTGAACTGTCCACTTTCTTACAGATATTTTTTTTGTACCAACTGTAAAGCTCCTACATATAATTTGAGGATTTTGCTTCCATTACAGTAATATTACTGTATGGAATAATAATATTACTGTATGTTTTCTCAATTTCTAAAGTTTTTGGGTAAGAATCTCAAGGTACCTTGCATATAGGAAGAGATCTGGCTGTGAGCTAATATTTGATACAGTTTAAAATGTTTGTATACCATTTTCTACATGCTTAGATCAAAATTTTTGCTAGTTCTTGTCATAATTTTGTTGAATTTTTGTGTACCTGATGTAGGAAGCATGGAAGAGGAAAAAAAAATACTGTAAGTTACAATAGAATAAAATTTAAACTCTTAAAGAAGATCAGTATCTACTCAAATCCTGTGTTCCAGAACCATTTGACTTCAAAAAAATACTTTTTTTTTTTTTTTTAAGAGACTGTAATTAACTCTGGGGTATCACATGGTGTGTCTATTGAGGAAAACATTTTGCGATGTTTGCAAGATGATGTGTAACTACGGGTCACGGTTTCTGAGATATGAGAAGAAATTTGTAGGAAGTGTTAAGCATAGCAGCTGGCTTGTGACTATTTGCAGTTTTTTTGCCTTCCTAAGTATTGTAAACTTAGTCAATTTTGAATAAAACTAGTTAAATAAAATTTCTGTGTTCAAAACCTCTAAAGAGTCTGGCCTTCAAGCTGTAAGGTCAGAGATTTAAAGGGATTAAAAACAAAAGCTATGTAGAGGAAACTAAGAGAAAGTCTCATTCACTTTTTTTCTCTGTTTCAATAGCAACTTTTTAACTGTCAGTCTCTGCACAAGCTGAGTTTGCCAGACAATGATCTAACCACATTGCCAGCATCCATTGCAAATCTCATTAATCTCAGGGAACTGGATGTCAGCAAGAATGGTAAGTCAGTTCACTTATTGTATTGGGGTAGATAAAGGGCAAAGCACCGTTGACTGTACAAAGACACTAGTGAAAGTATGATTTCTAGAAGCTACACAGCTAGCAAATTTTAAATTACAACTCTAAACCGATGCTTAACAAAAAGGTGCACTTTTATGGTCTGGTTGTGATATTTAATTTTATCTCTTAAATTTGCACTTAGAGATTCATTACTCAAAACCGATATTGAGAAGTATTTTGTATTCTCTCAAAATGTATATGCTTGAATTACTTGTAGCGTCTTTCCTCATGTTTCACTACACTGAAGACTTTGCACAAGAATTTGTAAAATTTTGCCAGATTATATTGTTACATTTTGTTTCATATGAAACTTATTTTCAATTTATTTTAATGAGCTGTCTTGCTGTTCTGTTTAATGGCTGCTTTGCTGTTCTGCTCTGGGGATGGTAACCTCTGTCACTTGGGGAAAAGTGACTATGGACAATGACTGGTTCACTTGTCTGACTTGTTAAAAGTCTATCATTCTGTGTGAGTCAGCCTTTTATAAATTATAAAATGTTGTGAGCCAAGTATTATATGCATGGGATTTTATTAATGGTGCTACTTTGGCAAGTTGGCAGATCTGTGCAACTGTGAGGAAATTAAAATAACTTACATTGTCATCAGACCTATTTGTGTGGCTTACTTGAGTGAAAAAAGATTTCAGTCATGCTAATTGATAAGGGTATGATAGTCTTGTCTTACTAATTTGAAGTGAAGTTAGAGGACCTCTCCTTGAAATTATATTTGAAAATAAGAATTGCATGCCAAAGATTTTATCATATTAAATTCATTGTTTTATTTGGACTGCTAGCTAATTATGACTTCACAAAGTTAAGTTCTGATTTATTAATAAAATATTCCAGTTGTTGAGGACTTGGCATTCTCCTTGATTGTCCATTGTAGACCAATCTGTATTTAAACTGTTACTTTATTATTTTTGCCTAATGAACGTAGCATTTACTGTGATAAATGGACCCGATTATCACTGTTCTGCTCCTGGTACAAGTGGATTAATAGTCTTTCTTAAAGAACACTGGCCTTAAACTTTCATACTGACACAAAACAGAGAAAGAATCATCTTTTTGTCCTAGACTGAACTGTTGAAAGGATTGACTGTTTCCAACACAAGTTCACATGCAGAAGACTTAAAAGCAGCAAACGGGCATTTGAATTCTAGGGCTGGCAAATTCCTTAGCTTATATACGTAAATAGGCAGCTGGTCACTTACCAGCTAGGGAGTTATTTGTCTGTCCAAAATGGTGTAACCTTTAGCTAAGCCTTCAGAGAGCTGCTGAAAGAGCACTTGTTCCTCTGAGGCATATAAAGAATTTAAGGAGGCAATAGCTGAACGATACACTATCCCTGTAAAATATGAAGCTCTGTTTTCTAGGTGTTGTTTTGTTTTATTTTTAAAACCTTTCAAAGAAATGACAGGGCACAAGCTTATTTAAACTATTACCATGTGCCTGTTCTCAATCTTATCACGGTTTGGATAGCTTCTCTGCCTAGTGTTGCACATCAGAAATAGTCCTGAGGTCACATGCTTGTTTACTTGGAACATCTTAAAATCGTAGAATTGTTTAGGTTGGAAAAGACCACTAAGATCATCAAGTCCAACTGCAAACCTAACACTGCCAAGTCTACCAGTAAACCATGCCTTTTAAATACCTCCAGGACGGTGCTTCTGATGCCGAATTTGCCCCAAAAGGCGAAATAGAAACTGCAGTCTCAGAAAATAGAAACTGCTCATAAAATAGAAACTGCTCAGAGACTAAGTTTTCAAGTCCATAAGCAGGAGGTATTTATTAACAACGCGTTGGGGAACTCTCCAGGCCGCCCTGGACAAAGAGTTCTGTCGGTTAGCAATCAGTGCAGCTTTTTTATACAAGTTTGAGTGTAGGTTACATCATCTTTACATGCATATTCATATCTTTACATGCATATTCATATATAGGCGGAGTCTTCCATTTTGGGGAGTCGTCTGGTGGGAGTTCCGGTGCCTTCATCAGGGTGGGGGATCGTCTTGTGAGTCTTCCTCGGATTAAACTTCTGAACTCTTCCTAATTTGGGTAGCTTCTTGGTGTACTTGGCAAGGTCGGAGTGACCTTGGTTCATCCTAAAATTGCTGAAGCCACTACTTCATGTTCTGGTGTTCCTTCCTATCAACTCGTTCTGTTCTCTCAAACAATTTATTACCTTCGTGATTTGGTAAGATCTAGCAAATGTAGCCTAACTGACCACAAACGGGGCCTGCAACTACTCAGAGCTATGACAAGAGAGGATGCAGGAATGTAGGGAGTAGTCCTGAGACCAGCACAATGATGTCTTGAAGCAGCAAAACAGTATTGTCGACCTTGTTAGGAGATAGGGGATTTAAAGAAGGAACCCAGCTTACATTTTAACTCCTTATTTCTCGAAGACTGCTTCCTTTTGAGCCATTTCAACTCAGCCACTACCCTGAGCAGCCTGTCCTAGTGCTTGATAACCCCTTCAGTGAAGAATTTTTTTCCTATTTTCCAATCTAAACCTCCCCTGGTGCAACTTGAGGCCATTTCCTCTCACTTTTTACCTGGGAGAAGAGACCAACCCTCATCTCACTACAACCCCCTTCCAGGTAGTTGTAGAGAGCAATAAAGTTTCCCCTCAGCCTTCTTTTCTCCAGACTAAACAAACCCAGTTCCCCCAGCTGCTCCTCATAAGACTTGTGCTCTGGACCCTTCACCAGCTTCGTTGCCCTTCTTTGGATGAGTTGCAGCATCTCAGGGTCTTTCTTGTAGTGAGAGGCCCAAAACTGAACACCTGATTTGAGGTGTGGCCTGACCAGTACTGTGTACAGGGTAACAATCATTTCCCCGGTCCTGCTGGCCGCAGAGTATATTTGCATTTCTGATACAGGCCAGGATGCTGTTGGCCTTGGCCACCTGAGCACACTGCTGGCTCATTCATTTGGGTGTTGACCAACACCCTTGGGTCCTTTTCCTCCAGGCAGCTATCCAGCCACTCTTCCCCAAGACTGTAGTGCTACGTGGGGTTGTTGTGACCCAAGTACAGGACCCAACAGGCCTTGTTGAACCTTGTACTATTGGCCTCATGCCATCCATCCATCCATCCTGTCCAGATTCCTCTGTAGAACCTTCCTACTCTCAAGCAGATTAACACTCCTGCCCAACTTGGTGTTGTCCAGGTCATTGATAAAGATGTTAAACACAACCAGCCCCAATACTGAGCCTTTGTCTCCCACTATTCCTGAAAGCTTTATAAAACTCAAAACAAAACATGGTCCTGGTTTGTCCCTGTTGGGTGAGGTAAGAAACAGTGCTGTTTCTTAGGCAATAAATTTGGTATTATTTGAGACTTCATTTTGTTGGCTTAAGTTCCTTTCCCTTTCTGTTTCCCTGTTCACTGTTGCAATCATGGAACATTTTTCTATTGACAGCTGCAAGCCTATTCTCTTCCCTTGTGTCTTCTTTTCTCTTGGTAAGAATTTACTGCTCGCTTTCCCACTGCCCAGAACTGTTCTGATGTGTGTCTATAATAGAGCCAAATAGGAGAGATTTTCCAAGACTAGCAAAACTGATAAAAATCTCTGATTCTTTCTTTTTCTTTGTTAGAAAGAATACAGAAGAAGCCTAGGGAAGATTCAGTAAACTACAGAAAACCAGGAGTCATGCATGTTTCCCTGCATGCTCCCAATGTCTAGCACCTTCTGTTATTAGGTCTCCTTGAGCCAGGCAGGGTGGGGTTTTTATTTAGTAGTCTTCATCTGACTCCTCCTGTGTCAATATATCTAGTCTTTGCATGGAGTGATGTACATTTCAAGGCATATGCTGAGTTAGGGAGTACAAGCCTCTAATGGTTGTGTGTCCTGGAGCACATAGAAGTCTGTACAAGTGTTTGGTTTGGAATATCTTATTTATGGCTGCTGAAGTGGTCATGGCATAGATCCATGGCATAAAATATCAAATTGTTGCTACATGTGCAGCAAGCATGGAAAAGAGTTAGTTTTAACTCTCCCTTTAGTCTTGGCAGTAGGCAATAAACTCTGTAGGTTTTTGGAAGTAGTGGCATCACTTGTCCTTTTATGCCATTTTAACTTGATTCCCAGGGCTATTGTGAACCTTTAATATCAGAGGTATTCCATTGCTTCTTTCCAGCTATGCTTCAGCTTTGAAGCTTTTTCCTGAAGCTTGATACTGTCCTAGTCACAAAGATGAAATGAAACTTGAGCAAATGGCACAATAAATAAACAGTGTTCTTATACCAGAAATTGCATCCTGAGTTGTAGGAAGCATCAAGAGATACCCTTTTTTCTCAGTCCTGCTGCATTGCACCATTGCACCATAAAGAGAAGTTGCAGCATATAGAATATAGGACGGACCTACGTAGAAAAATGAGTGTTTTATTTATGAAACTAAGGGAAAATTATATTTTTTTTAATCCTGTATTGCTAAGTTATTTACATATCGACATGTACAGGAAAAAAAAATCCATAACAACACCCTTCACCCCTAAATCTGTCTCTACTGTCCCTGAAAAGTTAATAAACGCCAGAAATTTCCTTGTGGCTCTGGGGATGCCAGCCTTAGCCTGCATCTAGGACAACATGGAAAGCTATCATGGAAATACTTTTGCCTCTTCTTTAAAGAAGGGGAAGACATTGATGTACAGTGTATGATGGTGCATATAAATACATGGAAAAGTTGGCTTTACAGACTCCTAGAATCAAGTTATTTGAAAGGCTGAAGCGCATGATGATGTGACTGCCAGGGAAATCAGGCTTTCTTGGAAGCCCGGGAAATGGACTTGAAATTGCTTGTGCTTGTGGAGTTAGTGTAGTGGGGAACAGTGGGATGGTCTATTTTTTCCTGCTTGCAGGTGGTGAAGGAAAAAGATTGAATTTTTAAGGTCTATATTATTCAGGCCTCTGGAGGATTAAATAGACTAGAAAATAACTAGCAAGACCAAAAGAAACATGGTGTTTTGGAAATAAAGGTATCTTTAATAGTCTGTGAAATATTAAGGAGTGGTTCTCTTTCACTGTGATGTTACAGCAAACATGTCCGTTTGTCAGTCTGTATTGCAGGGAATCTTCATGGAAAAATGCACAGGCTAAAACCAAGAAAACAAACACACACACAGACCCCGCCTCCAGCCAGATCTGCCTAGAAAACTATTTTAAGTAATTTTAAAGAGTTTTGTTAACAGATGCACATTTAAATCAAATATGTTTTCTTCAGTGTTTTAGAATCATCTGCTGATTTGGCAAACTAGCTTTAGTATGCTATGTGCCAGAACTTGGAGAGTTGGAGAATGAGAATTCAGGAGAGTATCAAATCTTATGCTGCCCATCTGGTGCATTTAGGAGTATGGTTTTTTCAATGAATTGAGAATTATTCATAGTTGATAGGAAGACAGTTCCAAGTTTTATTTTCTGCAGGGAGAAGTAAGAGAGGAAGATCCTAAATACAAAAATAACTTGCTGTGAGTTTGCTATTTCTTTGCTTATGCTGCGAGGGTGGTGGGTAGAGGCAGACAGGAGCAGAGATTTTATATCATCCATGACAGTGAAATAAAAGAAAAGATAATTGATAATTGATCTGCTGCTGACTACTGTCTGTAGCTTTACTATAATTTGTTGCCATATGGAGGTCATAAATTGATCTATTCTATTTACTGTTCTTTATTCAAGTGTTTATAGTATTTTTTCTTAAATATATTGTCTGTCTCATTAAAGATACTGAATGGGATCTGTCTCTGCAGAATAAAATTATCTCTGTATGTAAGAGAGGATGCAAATAGAATGGAATTTCAATGCAGGCAAGGTCTTGAATGTGGAATTTGAGCGTACATATCTGAAATTCTGAAATAAGTCTGGGAAGAGATCTGTAATAAACTTAAAAAAAATAAAAATTGTAACACAGAAAAGGCATTGTAAAATTAATTATGGGGTTTTTTAGAATGCTGATTTGCATGTAAAGGCAGAATGTACATTTATTTTTGTAAAAGTACAGTTGTTACAGCCACCATGTAACAATCAAAAGTGACTGGAGAGACAACACTGCATTTGCAGCCCAGGGTGGGAGGAGTTGGGAGGTGAAAAAGCAAAGTAGCTTTACATATTCGTGTTACACTTTAGTTTCAGGTTACTCTCAACAGCACTCCAGCCATGAATTAGGCATAGTTGAAAACCACCTGAGCCTTGGTAATTTTCCAAAACAGCATCATGAACAAAACTGCTGCCTTTCTAGTGTTCCACATTTTGCAATTTTACCCTGCCCTGGCATGTTTAGAGATATGTAAATTAGTGCGTCAGGGATATCTTCAGCAAGAAGCAGGATTATTTGCTATTCTCTTTTTCCAGTGAAAAGGCAGTTAGGAACCTATCTTGCTACTCACACTCCTCCTTTGCATTGTGTAAGGAGCATAGCTAGAGCAGGCCTTAGAGACACCTTACTCTAAAAACTAAAGTTCTTCAGTTTGAGGATGAACGCTTGGAAGAGTTTCACCCTGAGTACCTGAGTATCACCCTGTGTCCATGTACATGGAGGCTAACCTTGTAGCGAGCTGCAACTCCAACTCTGAGCATGAAGGTGTTACTGCTGCCCTGCAGCCTCGTCAGGCATCTCATGGAATCCTGAGATCCTGATTCATCTGAAACCAGCTAACCTCAAAGAATTTTGGAAAGAGGAATGAATGTTCAAAAGGAAGGGTGGGTGGGTGGATGGATGGGTCGTCATTGTGCAGTGAATTGACTGGGCTCTAACACACTGCTTGCTTTGAGTAATAAAAAGTTTCGCATTCAGAAGGTTCACAGAAATCCCACATTAAAGCAAATTATATAAATATATAGGAATACAAACTGGTTGATACTTTAGTTTAAAATTTCAGTTTAAAATTGTAGCTTTTGCAAACAGATTTTATGCAATCTTTTGGAGAAATGTGGCATGTATTTTTGAGCTCTGAAAGTATTTTGATTACCTTGTATGATCCATATTGGCTGGAAGGACAGTTGTACCAGAGGCCTGAGTGGAAGAACAAACAGAAGCTTTGTTTTATGGGACCTGTCTGAAAGCAGCTCCCCAATAGCTGCTTGCCTTGGTTGAGACCAGGATGAATAGATTAGCTGAGGGAAGAATGTACATAATTAAAGTTGCTTTCACATTCATGCAAGCTGAGCCTATCTGTTTGCCTGTGTGTTCTCTGCACTTGTAAGGGTGCAGTGTGGGATGGGCTGCACAGCAGGCTGTAGTTTTGTTTTGCAGCAAGTGGCCTTTTTGATGTGTTTGTTACTTGGAGAATTTTTTTTCCCCTTGCATTCCCCACAAACTGAGATTTATCTGTAAGCTTTTTCTTTGGGAACATCACCCATACGGCTGCCACATGGCTGGTATTTTTAAGTGATTGCCTTTGTGCTTTTTAGGAATTGATCCAATATCATTACTTTTTTTTTTTTTTTTTCTTTTTGGGGGTCCATTGCAGTGAAGGGTTTTGCCAGCAGTGGATGGGACTTGCACAATTTTCTGTAAATCCAGAACTGTCAGTATTTGAGAGAAAAAAATCTTACCTGATGGAGAGAAAAAGTTGTCCCAGTTTTGTCTCTTGCTCTGCGAGTTATGTTGTCTGTGGTGATAGGAAAGAATTGTGCTATGTAGGGGAGGAGACAAGTATAACTCCAGATGGCGAGTGGGACCCCAATTATACTTACAATTGCCTTAATCCAGTCTAAACAAAGAGAGGGACACTTGTGCACATTTGCTCTGACAAGCTGTGCCAAAACAATCATTGCTCTCCTGGGAGTTAGAGATCAGGCAAAATTCCATATTTCAGCTGTGTTATGTGATCCAGAACTGAGGCTGATTACCTTCAGGTTTGTGGCCATTGACCCTAAATCCCTATATGACCTCTTTGATTTGCCCTTTGGGCATGTGCTGCAGCTGGTCTGGGATTGTGATTAAACACAGGTTAGGCTGGTTAGCTGGTGAGTTTTTGCCAAGTAGAGTTCTGAATAATGAATGCTTTCTGCTTTTGGTTTAGTCTAGCCAAGATTTTTAGATTCCTCTTCCTTACCTTACTGCCAAATCTTCCTTAATAATCTTACAGCACCACCCTCTTTTTTTTTTTTTTTTAATAAGTGTTGGTTTTTGTAGAAACTGACCAGTGAGTATAGAAGTGCCTGAAATTTGGGAAACCAGGAAAGAAGGAATGGGCAAATAAATACTAAAAGCTATTATGTAAATCTCAATTCTGTGGGAGACTGCAGTACAAAAAGAACTTTGCTCTCAATTTGGTTTGGATCTGGTGGTTAGAATTAAAGGTTACCAGCAAATTGTATTTTCTTCTGTTGTGCTCTGCAAATGGTCATAGTCCACAAGTGTGATAGTTTGTATTTTTTTGGAAAACAGCAAGCATGATCTGTAAATCAGTTACAGCACTGGAATGGGTTTGGGATGATGGTTGTTATCATGTGAAGTAGGAAACAGCAGGATGAAGAACCTGTCCATACGATGCTTTTCAAGGGAAGTAGGATAGGGCTGCAACAGACTGGCAAATGCCCAAGTCATCTGTTGCACTGTCTCTTATAATCCTTGAGTATCTGTGTATAAAGGAAACAATAAAAAACCTGAAAGAAAAATGGGACTTAGAAAGGAATGTGGATCCCAATTTCCGGTGCTCATTGATTGGATGCTTTTGAAAGGTGGGAGTAGCTATCAAATGGATTAATTAGCACAGTGCTACAAAAGGAGTGTGGAAGGGTGTGGTCACGGAGACCCTTGAGATTTGCTGAGCTTCTTTAATGGGGAAGAAGTCTCAGGACACTAAGAATAGATGGAAGACGGAGAAAGAAAGAAAGAAAGAAGGAACAGATCCTGCTCTTCATAGCCCTTTGTCCTTCTCTCATCTCTTTTTCCAGTGTCTCTCTGCCTTATTATTTACTCTTCTTTCTTGCTTTTTGAATTTGCCGCCTTGGTGAGAAAACGGAAAGAATGCTAATCCAATATTAACTGTACATTTTTAGTATGCAGGAGGAGTATAGCTGAGGAAAAGTGAGTGTCTGAAGGTTGTTGTATAGCCAGTTGGTAAATGCAACTTCCTATCAAATTAGGAGACTGCTCCTCTCTACCATGTTTTTTCTCTTCTGAATGTGTACTACAACAAACAATAGGTACATTTCATGCTATCATTCCCAATTTACTGCTTTTTTGAATGATGACTGCTATTTACTTACACTGAAGTGTTGAGTGATGTTGCTAAAGTTGATGTGTATCCTAACAAAACTGGCTCTAAGAAGAAGCAAAATTAAATTTATGGCCTCCCTCATTGTTAGTTTTCTCATATCAGTTGAATTTCTGGTGTTAATTTGTTGTTAAAACTGTTGTTGTCTCTTGCCCAAGGCATACTCAAATAAGAGACTACTGCAGAGTCCTCTGATTATGTACAAAAGCATGCTGATTTAACATGTCTGTATTTGGATAGCTAATATTTAATTTGGCTGTTCTTCTGAGAGTAAGTTTACATTGACATTCTCCTCACTAGCAGATGTTCTGTGTGTTCTGTATTCTGGGTAGTTATCACAGATTTAAGTCTTCTGTGCTTTAATGAATTCTTGACACAGGCAGTGGAAACTAATATTAATATTAAAAACATGATGTGTAACATGTTGGACCAGAGCAATCTTTCATCCAAAGACTAAGCCAAGGACAGTAGTGTGAACATCTCTCAGAAAAAACTAAGTTTAGAGAATCTAAATGTGATTCAAAGAGCAAAACTAATGGCATAGGGTGAGTCCAAAACACAACTCTGCCTCCAAGGAAGAGCTTAGCAGTGGCTTACTCTGAGAAGGTAAAGATTTATCATTAGCAATAAAGAACTCTTGATGTACTTTTTAGACAATGGAAGACTACTTCACACAAATCATCTATAACTGCATCTATACAGGCCTCTTACATGCTAGATTTTTGTTTAAAAAACATCTAACATCTGCCACGGCTGTGTCATGTTAAATGCTTTCCATCCGTATGTTTGGATATTCTTGTTTGATGAAAGAGGCAACTGGATTTAAGATGATGTATATTTAAATTTCTTGGAAATGTGTTTCTTTTAATACAAGCATTATATGACAGCAACAGGTAAGATACATTTCTAGTCTTTATATCACAGTTTTCTGATATTTCTTTAAACCTGTCTTTGGACTTGACAATATCACTGCTGCTTTCCAGAAAGGAAGCTTCATTACATTATAAGTATTACCTTGTAGTTCTGATTTCAAACTGTGAGAGCGATAAAGTGAATTGAATTCCTTGTTGTCGTCTTCTGCTTTAACTCCACTCACAGCCCCAGTAAACTTCACATGGCTGTACCCATATATATAAAGTTATATTTTTATTTATACATGTGCGTGTATACATGAACATGCATGGTAGTAAACCATAAGCGGTCAGAAATCCTGGCATATATTACAGTTGATGGTTCTATTCCTCCTGGTCCCCTCTGTTTCTATATTTTATCATTCTTGAGTTCAACAAGCTGTTTCCCAAAATGATCCCATGATGCTTGCAGGTATTTATCCATCTGGGTAACTGTGCTTTTCCTGCCTTTCACCTCTCAGGAACAGAGTACAACCCCTAGTATGAGTCAAAAGTAATAGTTTCAATCATTTAGCATGAAGGCTACTTTGACAGAAATGGTGTTTCTACTGAAGTTGAATTTACAGACAAGTCAGCATGATGACTTTGCACCCAACATTACCAATTGACTTAATGTGAAAGTATGTGTTTTGTGACTACTTTTCATGTCAGGTGGTATTGCCATCTCTTATGACCTAATGTATCGGGTCAGTCTTGTTACTGCACAAACATAGAAAGAGCTAAACTCAAAGCTAGCATCAGAAATTGTGTAATTTCTTCTGTAAGTAAAAACATTACTTAGCAGTTGATGCTTCGCCACGTATTTTCTGCTTCGATTTTTCTCAGACCAGATACATGGAGAGATACTAACCAAGTCCCACTTGCCAATCTGAATGAGAAGACACACTGCCCTTGTCCTTCTCTCTGCAGCTGGAGAGTAAGAGTGTTAATGTCTCTTGAAGCAGCATGAAATTTCACACTCTCGCTAGCCTAAAAGCAAGCATCCACAGAGTACAGTTCTTCCCTAGTGGTCTTGTTGCCTGGGTTCAGGCTGCCCTCTCTGTGCACCCGATGAAGCACTCTTACCTGAAAAAAACCCAGTTGTTTTAAAATAATTTTATTTTACTAGTATATGGGCTTTCCTTGGAAAAATAGTGTATTCTTAATCCAAGTAGAGGGATTGCAGTATGAATGGTTGTTATACTTAGGACGAGTTTATTTAAAATAGAAGCACCTATCCCAGGGTATAAGAACAATGTGATACATTGTAAAAGCAACTGCAGTTGTGATAACCATGGTTCTATTTATTTTTATGGTATAGTAAAGATTGAAGTGAAAGTCTTGGGAAGTAGAAAAATTCAGTGTTGTGGTGGATACCTGTCTTGTTTTCAAGGCTTGTTTTGTCAGTTTCTGATAAATACAAATTTGGCAGATACATGGGCTGCATTACTCTGATGTTTCTGGAGATAACCTTGGAAAACTGGTTCCTTATTGTTTTAATTGTGAGACATAAGTGTGTGTGCAGCATTTTTGTCCTTCCCTACAAATGATCTGAAGCTAACAGCAACCATACGTCACATTTTGGGATATCTCTTCAGAACAATGAATGCTGTAAGCATGTACCAAGATTTGAAGCCTTACCATTTCACCTGTATGTCATACCAGCCATGCATTTAACAAACAGATACTGTTGGATACTTTTTTCTATGATGTGTATGAATGCCTTTAAAAAAAATTAATAAAATATTGGGATTGAAGGCCTGATATTAAGTACATCAAAAAGTACAAGTACTTTAATATTCGGTAATGAGTAGTGGGAATTGTTAGTGTATATTGTGTCTGTAATGCTCCTTGATGAGTTGCCAGAAAAACTGCAATGTGAAATGCTCTAGGAATGGAATAGAAAAAGAACTGATATTGTATAAGAGTATTTCTTTAATGAAAAGTGTATGTAAAATGAAATATCAGAGAACCGGTCCACTAGTTGCTAAATGAATTAATGTTTTTGTAGCTAGCAGTTTTATGTGCATCGCTTTTATACCTGTGATGGAGTCTAATAATTTAAGACTGTTTCCCTACCTCTCCCTGTATCTTGCAGGCATACAGGAGTTTCCAGAAAATATAAAAAACTGTAAAGTCTTGACAGTTGTTGAGGCCAGCGTAAATCCAATTTCAAAGTAAGTTTGTCTTCCTTTTTATAATGTTTTATATTTTGCACAAACACTGCTGAGTCTCAAGCTTTCTCCAGACATGTTCCAACCCTTGGAGGCAAGGAGCAGAGATACCTGATACTTATCTTCATTAACCTCCTTGCACTGTGATACACTACAGCTATGTCATTAAATTATTTTGCCCAAGTTAATAGGATATGTGGGCAACCCTGCATTATACCATGTGGCTTTCTCAGCTTTTAAGTCCATCATTTCTCTGTGAACATTGAGAATTATGCAGCAAGCTTACTTTCTTGATAACAATAATTAATTTTACTCTAGAGCCCATACCACTGTTTTTCAAACTTAGCTTATATGAGTAGATTACCCTGTCACTTTCTGTAGTGACTAAATTAATTTGCCAGAAGTAGCACTGCCAGAGATATAAACTTCGTGCAGCATGACTCTTCAGGGGGAAAAAAAAGGTGTTCGGTTTTAATTTATCTTACTGTGTCTAGTGAATGCCTTCTCCACATTAGGTACCAGGACATCACAAATATATAGCAAGACTATATTTGTTGTTTGTATTTTTTATTGCCTGAAGATATTGTCCTCAATACATAAAAATAATTTTGAAACTAATCTTACAGAGAACAAGTATCTAATGCAATTTTGTAGAAATTCTGGTACTACCTTGATTTTAATGTTATCAATATGTAGGACTTCAATACTATACTGTTGTTTAAAAAAAGATGACTTAATGTCCTGAATATAATTGGAACAAAGGCACTATATTATATTTTATTTCTATATAGGCTTCCAGATGGATTTTCCCAATTGTTAAACCTAACACAGCTGTACCTGAATGATGCTTTCCTTGAGTTTTTGCCAGCCAATTTTGGGAGGTAAGTCGAATTTGAAACTTAGTATCTACATTGAGTTTTAGACTTACTTGGAGCAGTTTCTCAAGCGTGTAAACTGGATGAGGGGAAGAAGTGTATGTTAACAATCCATTTATGTCATGTATTAGTCACAGAAAAAAAACCAAGTTGAATCTTTATCATTTTTTAATTGCACTTTCGAAGGACTGACAGAATGCTTATAAAGAGCCAAGAAATAAAACCCATTTACATGCTTGCGTCTTTTACAACACAAGCATTCAAGACTAGTATTTCTGAAATACTGTTTATCATTTAGCTATTGCAGTAACGAAAATAATGACATTTGTAATTCCACTTGTCCTCTTCTGGATGCACCCATTCTTCATGCATATCTGTAACTTTCAAATTCCTTGTCAGGAGTCGGGAGTCTTTCTGAAAGACTTAGTATATTGACAGTGTGCTGACTAAGCAAAATTGTTCCATGTAATAGCTTAAATAGAAGAAAATACTAAACCTCTTGAAAATGGATTAAATCTTGGGAGCAAAAGTGAAAGAATATTATTAAAAGGAAGACTCCTAGATGCACACAGTTCATCCTGTTCTCCTTAGCATGCTGATTTAGCTGTTTCTGCTCTTTCCCCCCTTCTCTTGGCTCTTACTTTACGTTCTCTTTCCTAGATTGTCACTCTTCTACTCCACCCCATGTCCAGCAAGCCTCTCTTTCAGGAAATACGGCTATTAGTTAACCAGGCATATTGCTGTGTGAAAGCAATTGCCTTAGGCTATGTGGTTATAGTTGGGTCACCACATTTTACAAGAGATTAGAAAAGCACCCAAATCGAGTGCTGCAGAAGTTTGGCTGATCAGGAGATGTACAATGAAAGATGAGCACAGGTGTGGTCCATTAGTGACCATTAGTTTATTAGTCATCTGTGACCAGAGTTGTTGGCCTATTTTTCTCGTCCAGTTACTAGTCTTTCCCTGATGAACAATTGAAAGTACCAGATTTGTTACACACTCAGCTAACAAAATAGCTGCTTATGATGCAGGAGCATTAATTATCATGCTTGTTTCTATTACGCATAGTTTATGTTTCAAAAGCCTTCGTTAAGGTTGAAGAAATGTCTGGAAGATGCAAAGTCTTTGCTTGTTGACATTTTAATGATTACCTGTACATTTTTCCATTCTGTTTTTAATAGTCTAAGCAAATGGTAAAACTTTGTTAGTAAAAAATAGGCACTACAAATGAAATGGAAGACTTTTGGTTGACACAGCTGGTCTTATAAGTGGTTAATCTTAAACATAGTTTTAAAAAAACTCATTCTAATTTTTTCTTTGTCACCATCCACTTCTATAATGCTTTATGTTTAGGAAAATGGTGAAGTCATTAATTCCTTTAGCTTGAGAATAAATCAGTTACTGAAGGTAACTTCAGTAAGGTTACTTCAAAGTCAATTCTCCAGTGTAGTGTTTCTCTTAATGGCTATGAAGAATCCAGCCTTGGTGTTTAAAATACAAATAGGGACTTGCAGCATTCTAGCTTGTAGCTAGGAGAATGAAACTGAAATTAAGACTTTTCTCATCAGCTGTTTTTAAATGAATTCAAAGTATTTATATCAGTTTACCTGCTAATAATGGTATTGCATAAAATAAATACTATTCTATAGGAAGATAATGTTTAGATCAAATAAATTAGAAAACAATGAATTCATAAAATGTCACTTCAAACTAAGGTTCAGATGCCTTTGACGTTGAGTACATCGGTTCCATAAGTGATCAGACTACTCTGCCTTCCCATAACTTTACAACTAGGTATAAAAACCTGCTAATGCAAACAATCTTTTACCTTGTACCTCAGAATATGGGAATATTTTTTAAAAATAAACAAATAAAGAAACTCTGGTAGAACCTTTTGGGCTATTTAGAAACTTGTTGGTTATTCCCTTAAAGAACAAGCCTTCACTGTCTTCCAATTTGGGGCGTTAGTTGTTCTATATGTAGCCTTACACCTATTACTTTTTATTACATGGAACACATGAAGTAACTGAGTTCTGTTGCTTGCTCTTACTGGCAACTATAGGGAATAATGCCCCTTTAAAACTAAGCCAATGCCATATTAAGGCTAGCAAGGTACTTATGATCCATGTGTCAGGGTCTGGTCCAGCAGTTTGAGTTTGAAACTTAGTTTCCCACATCAGTTTCTCTCTGCCTGTTCATATTCATTTGTTCCATGGTTGAATTGCTGTCATCTCTCATGAGTGTTGTCCCCTATTCTCTCACCTGCTGTTTTTAAAGTGTTCTCATATCCCTCTTTTAGTTTGTTAGACTAAACAAAATTCTATTTCGCTCTGGTATGGCAGGTTTTTCTTTTTCCCTGATTGCATTAATACATCTTGGAATGAGTTTCAGTTTGAATTGTTCTTCTTTTTGACAGGGGATGATGACATATATTGCTATATTTAGAATTCAAATTGAGATCTCTTCATGGCTTGTACAATGTCATGATTATCTTCTTGTTTCTCTTGGAAACGTCTGTGGTTATGCTCTAGTGTTCCACTAGCCCTTTTTGCAGCTGCCTAGTGTCATTTCCCACATGATTGACTAATGCATTGGACAGCTCAGTTAGAAATGGCTGATGACTCTACAAGGAAATCATGAGTACTTGACTTAGTGCTATGTCATCTTGTCCGTTTTCTATTTTTTACAGTCCTTAAGGTTATACAGTTCTTTTCACTGCAGTATCCTAATAATTCACTGTATTTTGAGGCATCAGCCAACTTAAACTTTTTTCCTATCCTTTAAGATTGGGACTCTTCTGTTGAATATTTTTAAACAGCAAAATGGGCTTTTGAGCACCTCTGTCAGTATCGTTCAGCCTGATACTTAGGAAAGAAAACTTTGTATAATGCAAACTACTTTTAGTATATCCATGTAATGTTTTATTACATTTACTGCCATGATTTATTCTCACCTTCAAAGTTAGTTATAAAGCTTTGCTTTTGCAATTTTTTCCCCGTTTTATGAGCATTACATACTTGCTGTCCTTTAGTGATGTTGTACTGGTCCAACTGGTTAGACTTATTTAAAATCACCAGACTTTTGATTATATATGCCAGTTCCTTTGGAATTCTGAGGTGATAGTGTGTTGGGCCTTTTAACTCCACTCCCAAATTCTAATTTGAATGTATTAATATTGGCACAGATCCCAGAGTTAGCCTTTATACCAGTGCACAGAAATCTGAGAATTGCTCATACTTAGCTAAGAAAACCATATCTGTTGAATCTAAATACATCATTTAAATTCACATTTAAATATACAAATATATAAGCAGAGCATTCTAAGCTTGAAGCTCACTGCATGCTAATTGTGAGACAGGTCTTTGAAAGGGGAACATTATTTACTGAGGGATGTTTAAGATAAGCAAGGAGTTTATCTTCAGTGTCACTCGAAGTATTGTCCATAAAGGGATATTGCTTCCAGAGACTTTTTACTGTCATGTTGCAATGAATTTACTTTTAGTCTTTTTTTTCTCAACAATTCACCAGTAGTATTTGCAGTAGTAGATATTTTTAGTAGTGTCTACTTTGGCATAATTTTTTGTGTAAATGAACCGTGATAATAAAATTAGGGACTTAATTTAGTTACATGTATGCACTTTGGCTGAAACTTTTGCAAATGCAACCTTCTATAGGGTACGTATATTTCAGTCCTCTTGTCTTTATATTTTAGTTATGATTTTTTAAAAAAATAAAATCCTGCATTAGCAAAACTGCAAATGAGGTGAAATTAAAGAACAGCTCTTCGTGTAATTCCGTTCCAAGGAATGACTGCTGTTGAATAGCGAGTTTCCAAGTATACCTGCTATATATTTCTCTTACATTTCTACAGTTTATATAGTTAAAGAAAGAGGAAGAATATTGATCATCTCCTGGCAAGGTGTTCATGTAGAGATTTTGTTTTATTTTAAAGATAAGATAAATTTTTAAAAGCAGGATAAGCTGGTTACATTAAATAACAATACTGTAACAGTAATTTTGTTGATACTTCCACCAGGTATACCTGAAGTTGAATAATATTCTGTTAAAACTTTATGTTTAGGTGGTGTGTAAGTATTTCTGTGGTTATGGATTTTTACAGTTGAGAAATTAAATATTTCCGTATTAGTATGACAAATCTTTGTGATAGAATAGCACAGGAAACACACATTCTGCCACTATGACTTCTATTTTTCCTTTAGTATTTGTGGACTAATCCTCTGTCTTTATTTCTTTTCCAAATTAAGTGCCAGTTTTTCATTTCCATTATAGGAATTCAGATGCTTAGCATGGGTGTTTACACCAGCAATTGGAAGAGCAGCTAGGCTGAGTATCTGATGTGTATTATTATATTAAACTTGAATTAACGCTTCCAGTCATAACGGAAGAACTGACAACTGCTTCAGTGCAATATTTCTTGTCGATTACGGCAAGAAATTGCGTCCCTTAGACACAGCCTTTGTCTCCCAGACAGGAGAGGTTGAAAATGTTTCCCTAGTAGCCTCTGTGTAGGTTTACACATAAGAAAATCACTATTTGTATCTCCGGTTTCTTAGGGTTAGCTGAAGAAAGAGTAGGACATGAAACAAGATTACAAAGCTGTAGACCTTTCTTGTTACCAAAGGCAGTCTTTAAGTTCACAGATTTAGCTTATTAGAAGCGTAACAGTCAGTTCTGGCTAAAGTCAACAAAGTGTCAGCGTGCATATATATGGTTTAGCATACCAATGGAGGTTTGCTTTCAACTGAGAAATTTGCATACTCGCATTACAAAAAGAACTTACAAACTGTGTAGCTGTTTTCCCTGTCATAAAGCAAAACACCAACTGGAGCCTAATGCAGTGTTTGGTTGTTCTTGGGTTCAGAAGTCCAAGCTCAAAATGACTATTCAAATCTGAATGTGCTTAAAACAAACAAGTTCTGTTTTGTCACAAATTGGTATCTTAGGATGTGAACAGGGTAAGAAGGCTAGGAAGTCCTTTCCAATTATGTCCCAGATTGACAGCAGTGATACTACCATGGACTGGATTTTTATTAGGGTATTCTTTCAGCACTGTTGGTTTTTCTTGGAGAAGCTGGGAAGAGGAGGTTCCCCTCCAGCAGTTTCTACCAGATGGCAAATACTGCTTGCAATGCTGGGTTGTGGTGACCTCTGCTCTGTTTCAAGGTGACTGTTATATTCTTAGGTTATTTGTAGGCGCAGCAGATTGCTACTTTCAAATGCATCTAGAAATGAGCGAATGTCTAGAGGAAAAATAAATACTGTTTTCAGCTTTCTATTTTTACTTTAAGTATAGTTCTTACTACTTTATCAAAATTAAGGTTGTTGTCTCTGTCCTTGCAATATACTTGCTTAAGCACCTTCAGGAAAGACTGGTCTGTTTACTAAACTCCTTTTTGAGTCGGGGAACTAATGCCCTATTTGGTGCTGTAAGAGGGCTGTTAGTGGGTCACATGCAGAACACTTGTGTTTACAGTCCTGCCTATATTTAAATCAAACTTTGTTTCTGCATTTTTGTTTAACAAAGAGATAGTCTTGTCACTGCTGTCCTGATGCAAAAAATTCCACTGCGGGTTGTACATTGCTCGAGTGTCAAGACAGCTCTGAACTTATCTTGGCCAAGCAGTTGAGTTTGGGATTTAGAGGTTATTTGTCTTGCAACCAAGGATTAAGGAGGGCCAGACTGCCTTCCTGCAGAAATATAAAATGGATTAAGAATCTGACTAGAAAAAGAATATGGAAGGAAATTTAAAATGAATTTAGAGGTTGTTTTTTCATATGGAGGACCACAGGTATTCCTCTTGTTATTTGAATGGGTTCAATATGTTGCCAGTATTAGAAATTCAGCATCTTAACTAGTGTAGACTGATCCTACCTTTCTTCTATTACTTCTTCTGTGCTTCTGTATATGGTGATAACATATACCCATAATGAATCAAATGAAGTGCTTTAAAATCTTTGGGATGAAGGGAAACAAATGTGTTCAAACAAGTGCAGAAGAGCAGACAAGATTTAGTTTATCTTCTGCTTTATCAAAACCAAACCCCAATGAATAAATTAATTTTAAATAACGTGGATGTACGCACAAAACATATTTTCATTCCTACTGAAAAAATATTTCAGACTTGTACATTTTTTTTTTTAATTCAGCAATATAAGTAAGTTTAGCTATTGCTTTTGTCATAAAATATAGTATATTGTGATAATTTGTTATGCCTTTCTGTTGCAGATTAACTAAACTCCAGATATTGGAACTTAGAGAAAACCAGTTAAAAATATTGCCAAAGTAAGTATCGATGACATTTATTTAAATTACTTTGAAGGCTTTTCTCTGTAGTTATACTGATAACGTAGTGCATATTGAAAAGTACATCACAGCTTAAAATGTGAAGTAACTGGATTAAATTCTCCCAAAGAACTTTCTTTCCATACTGCTGAAATCATATCCCACTTCAGATGGACTGGTCTGCCTGTTCAGAGATCTGTCTATTCAGAGATATTTATTTTTCCCCCCACCCCATCCAGTTCTGTGGATCTCTGATTACCTGTTGGGCTTTTAAGTTGGCATGTGGGCACCTCAGGGTGACTGTTCTGAGATGTTTGATGCTTCTTGCACGCAGAATTCTATGGCTACCCAGATGCCTGCCTGGGTAGGGGTCTGATGCTTGAGTGCCTGAGATTTGGGCACTGGTGACTGAGATCATTATCTATAAAACAAATGTGGAGTTTGAGGTGCTTGCTCAGAATGGCTGAGGGAATGCGGTTTGCGTGACTTGAATGCTTTTTTGAGTTTAATATACTTCAGAGCTGAAGAAGTACAACTTGTTACTGTGTTGCATGGAACCTGTTCTATAATACAACAGGCTTGTTTAGCATAATGGCAGCATAATGGGTGTGTTTTCAGTAAAATAGTTCTGAAAATTCTTACAGCATTAGTCTTAACAGTAAATCTAGTTGTACCTGTCTTAAAATCTAGCATCTTTCTAAACCCTTCCTTGCAGTTCTCACTCATTTCATCATACAAGCCCAGGCTGATGGTGTTGCAATTTCAGCTGTTTCTATGAGCTAGAGCAATGCTCTGAATTATCAGACTCGGACCCTGAAGGTCCTAGTTGGTTAACAGGTATAAAAGGTCAATGGAGAGAGAAACAGACATCCCAAAGATGGGATGTGAGTAAACAGCTCTTGAGAACCTGAATGCGGTGATGTGTGCTGCAAAAGGGATCCTCCTCTGGTAAAGGAGGAACAGAAACTGGTAAAGAGAGCTACTGGTTTTGGTGGATGTTTGGTGGAGAAAAGGAGGAGCTAACATTTGAATATTCACTCTGTCCAGCTCATATGTTAGCAGAGGCTCTCATGAAGTCGGCTGTGAGTTGCTAGCCCATAATACAACAGTTTTCTTAGTGACTTTAGCTAATTATATGCCTAAGACATGACAAACAGGTATAATCCATTGGAATTCCCTTTTTCCATGCCTAGATACTGTATTGTGGTGTCCGCGGTATAAAGATGCCAAAACTCATATCTGGAGGGAAATGTATAGCATCAGGAAGTGTGAATTTAAATCTTCCAAGTGTGAAGCATTCTGTTCATTCATGTGATATAAATACTCTATCCTTCTTTGCTCTTTTTGCTATCATTAATTTCTAGTAGAAAAAATTAGAGGTCATGTAATTTGGCGTAGTAGCACTGTAAATTAAGTTACTCCCAACAGAGCAACAGTATCTATAATTAAAACTTACAGCTAATACAGATTTTGTTTATAAAATTACTTTGACCTTAATTGCCATAATTAACACTAATAGCATGAATTACATGTGATATTTTTAAAAGAGTCATTTACAGAGGTCCCTTTTAGCGATAAGAAAAATTTAAACAAATGCTGTATTGTATGTAAGCCAAACAACTTCTGTTGAAGTTGCTGGGATTTTTTTGTGGACTTCAGTGTTTTCAGGGTTTCATCCTTGCTAGAAAACGAAACAGAAGGTCCCATAAAGATGTCTTCTGCAGCACCTCCATAATGATCTACAGTACATACTGAGATGAGGTCTTTATTATTTTCTGCTGGTACTCTTGTGGTTCAATTTAGGAAGATTAAAGCTATTGAGACCTTTTTTTTTAATAATTTAACTAGATTGATACGCATTTTGGTACAGCTGAGGCTCTGGAAGCATAAATTGTTTATGTATCATGTACACTGGGGAGAAAAAAATTGTTGTGGTGCTCATAGCATTCAAGAGGTGAATCTGCCTTTTAGGATAATAGAACTATGCAGCAGCTGACCTGGCCAACAAAGGTGCATAGCTTGGCTTTAATGTTAACATTAGAACAGAAACTGATGTGAAATTCAGACTTACACAGTTTTCCAAACCATATGTTTTAAAAGGAGCACACTTTAAACAGTGTAGAAAATTCAAAGGCTTTGTTTTGGAAGCTGATAAGATGCAGCAGTACATGCTAATGTTTTTGCTATAAAATTCAACTATCTTTTCTTTTTTCTCTGTCACTCTCACCTTTTTAATATCTTCATACTTAAAGCAAATTCTTTTGTGTTTGTAATGAGAAATGCATTTGGATAAAATTCTACAAAATCAGCTATCCCTCTTGCTGAATTAAACATGCACATAATTTTTAACACTAAAGCATAAAGCACTTGAAAGACTGTTAATCAAAATGGGTAATTAATGCCAACACACTAAATCAGCCTTGCTTTGTGCCAAATGCATCATTTCGCTTGGAGCTTATCCACAACCAGAGACTGCAAAACTAGGCAGTATTATAATGCAAACCAGCTCAATGAAAATATTTCTACTGAAAGGAAAGCAAAATTACACAAAGACTATTTTTGAGGCATTTATCTGATAGGTTGGGTTTGCTGAAAGTTGGGAAAATGGTCCAATGGAAATACAAAAAGTTTAATTTTGGTTGGTTTATTTTTTTCCCTAAGCTTCTGTCTGTTGCCTGTCAACGAAAAGAGTAGCCTTTTTAGAAAGCAGCGAGTTATATGAGAGTCTAATTATGATGTTTCAGAGCCCAACCTTGCTATCACACACACCTCTTGAATTGTATGCTACTTGAAGTAAGCTGTAGTGTTAACTTTAGTGAAGCTGACTATTTACATCATCAGAATCTGAGGCGTAATTTAGACTACCTGATCTCTTAGTGTTGGATTGATTTGACAGCAAGTTCAATAATAAGAATTGTGAAACAGATTATCCAGTTTATGGAAGGGATTATGTAGCGTTGTGGAACAGATAGAAAGAAGTGTAATTTAGTGATCTAGTAAATTTTTGTTTCCAGTTCTATATTTCTCTTCCTTTAGCATTGAGTTTTCCTGTTACTTTAACCTTATTGAAAGCTTTGTTTGCGTTTTGTCTGAAGATGTAGTTGCTCTATAAACAATACAGAAAAGCACAGAGGTATTAATCATAGAGTAGCTGAAAGTGCTATAAGTTGGGCAGGCGGAGGGAAAGGAGAGGAAAATAACTGAGATCCTGGTCTTACAAACACATCTGTGTATGTTTTACCATTCAGTGGATGTGTTTGCTAGATTACAGACCTTTTGGCAAGGAAAAAAGAAAGGGCCCAAAATCACTAAAGTTACTTTGTTATACTGTCGATGTTATATAACATTAATTTTCTAGATACTTGAGAGATATTTGCAGATATTTTCTCTGGTTCCAAAGGATGGAAAACTTGACAAAAAACTGTAACAGTATTTTTATTTTTTTTTAGTAAGACAGTGAAGATTAAGGCAAGATTAGGAAATTTTGAGTTGCTTTAGAGCCATTAAGGATATAGCACTAGCAGGATGGGGATGGAGCACCTTGATCTTGGAGGTGAACTGGTGTGGAATTTGTGTGTCTATTGCAATTTGGCAGAGGGGAGGAGAAGGGCTTTTTTGCTTAGATTCTATGAATCTGGTGTTAGCTGTGTAAACAATTTGGCCTCAGAGCTGAATGGTGTATAGGAGGAAGGCAAAAAAAAATCACTCAGACCTAGGAGTCCGTTGGCCGTGAGTTTGATTTTGTGTGTGTGTTTATCTTTACCAAGCAATTAAAATTAAAAGAGAAGAGTTTGTGTTGAATTGAAAGAAAAAAACTCCATCTCAATGGAGCTTTTTCAGCAATAGAAAACCCCATCAACCTCATCAAAATTCACTTAAATCAGATTGATTTTTTCATTTTCTTGGTGTTACCTGTTTTTCTTTCTTCACTTTTAAAATTTACATTTATTTCTAAAGTGAAAATTCATTTCAAATAAAAATCAAGGTGCTGTCTTAACTGTGGAAATGAGAGCACTATAAAAATGTTAAAATAAGCCATTTTTTTCAAATACTCCTTTGTTGAAACTAATGTATCAAATTCAATCCCATGTAGCTGTGAATCTCCCTTAATCTACTTTTTGACGCTGAAATTTAGATAATCAGTGAAATTTTGGCCTGCTCTGTCTACTTGCCCACATTCTAGCTAATGTAGCTTGAAAACAGAATAAATCTAAAACCTTTTTAAATTTAAGCCATCAGTAAAAGTACAGTATGATGTTGCCCACAAAATTTTGAAAGCTGCCAAGTGATATGCTAGATCCCTTAAATGAGTCTTCAGCTGTGCTTCTGGAAGACTCATTGGGGCAAACTTGTTAGCAACACGTGGCACTAAAATTGGTATTTACATGGTCTTATTAAGCTCTGATAAATTAATCTTAAGCAGTATTTCAGAGAGATAATTTATTTTAGAATTGGAAAATGAATTTGAGCAGTTGATAAGCATCTGGTGCATGAGTTTCAAGAAATGAAGGAAAATATTTCTCAGACTCTTCGGAAAGTAGCCTTTTCATGTATTTTTTTCTTTTTCTTCTTTGAGACAGGTGGGAATGTGAGTTAAAGGCTTTCGCCTCGAGCCTGTGTATGCTATGTGTGCAGTGCCAAAAAAGGGCTTCTGCTTTTGTCTTGATCATACCTTTACCTACTTATGCTAAGTTTCTGGTTTCTCCCCAGTATAATTACTATAATGTAATGGAAATCAAATCTATAGACAAATGTTGAGTGTAATCCTTTTTTGAGTTTTTTTCATGAATAATATTAATAGTCACAGCAGCTTATTTTCAATAAATAAGGCATTTTTCAGAATGTAATTTCTCAACTGTATATTCAAAACAACTGTAATAGTGTATTTGAAGAGCAACTTAAACTTTGAATAGCTGCATAGAGCATCTTGTGGTCATGCAGATATTTTTTAAAGGTGTTCATATTCATACACATATTCTGATAATATAAAAGGCTATCATTTAGAAGCTCTTACATTAGGTTTTTTCCAGGATTTGATAGTATGTACACATTTATGGGTTATATTTGAAAGTTTTAGATACTGTTAATTGTTCTATGGCAATCTATTACTAAATAAATCCACAGCATAATGTCATACATGTGATTCACAGCCTCTTTGAAAATCTTTGAAATAGTATTGCTGTTGACTAGAGTACCAATCGTGTAGACAACCATGTGCAGCAGTACATAATCTCTGTGGGGTCCACAAAGTAAACTTTAAATGGAACAAAAATTTTGCCAAAATGCAGCTTGAAATAATGGATTTTACTTTATTTCAGTCATTAATCTAATCTTTACCGTAAGTTAGCTTGAAGAGTATTGATACGTCACAAAATCCAATTTAGTTATCTGATTTGTTGTAGTACTTGAAAAATAATTAGGATTCCAGACTATATCATATGGAAGCAATTTTGTCAGCAGCCTGGAGAGGTAGAAAGTGTTGTTGGTTACTGTGATTCAACAGCTGTCTTTTCTGGTTTAGCTGATCATTAGCCACTGGTCTTTCACTGCAAGGAAAACAGTTAACTAGCCTTTGCCTGCTGAGAGACCTATTGTGACTGTAGGTGAAAAGCTGAAGTGCTCAAAAGAAAAGTATCTTCACTGAGTTACTCTTTATGATAAAGATTACTCTAGTGGTCTTAGTTTGTGTAAACTAATCTGTAGATGAGTTTGTGTATACTCTTTCTGTGACAGTCAGCAGTCGTCACAGTCGTTAATATATGCCTAGTTGAACAGTGTTTGAAAATTTGACCTTAATTAGGTATCAGTCCAGTTACACAGCAGCATCATTACTTTATGCTGATTAAAATAATCTATTTGTATGAATACAGGAAGATGGGATGTAACTGGTATTTTCTCAAATCTAATTCCTTATTAATCCCTTCCTGTGCAGAACCATGTCCAGACTGACTCAACTGGAGCGACTGGACTTAGGAAGTAATGAATTCACAGAAGTGGTGAGTTTTGCCTTAGTAACATCGCTTTGTATCTTTTATAAATCTCTTTATCCTTTAATCTATTTTTAATCAATGTGAAAATGTAAACATCAAGTTAAGAGTTCTGCTACTGAGAAATTATTATGTGTACCTCAAACTACTTTATGGAACCTGTTATAAAGATTATGTGCATATACTGGTGAATATGAATATGTTTTTCTTCAATTTGAAAATAATACTCTATGGTATAGTGGGGTTACTCTACTGGTAAAAAATTAATGGTAATATGTGTTTGAATAGTAAACATAATTGTTCGGCTTAAAATAAATTTAAATACTTATTGGTTATCATGTATTTAATGTTGCAAGTTCTGTATAAGCTGTGCATAACCTGCTTTTATTATTGTGTGCAAACTGTTTACATCCCAAATATTAATTTTAAGTTTGAATATTGTTCACAGTAGCATTTACAGTTGAGATGCTCAGATTTTTCCTTCAGCATGGATCTATTTGTTTCCTGTTCATGAGGTCACAGACAAATGCATCTTATATTTACAATCACTGCTTCTACAAATTCTTTCCTTGATAAAGGAATTTAAATAGACCTGCCATATAATAAAGTCAAGTCTTTGTGTGCCGCCACTAGGTCATGCAGAGCTGAACACTCGCCTAGTTTTATGGTTTGGCAGATGGAGAAGGGTATTTGAGGAATTGTTCATTAGTATTATTATATTTCTAGCCATTATCATTACTGCCATATTCTCATTACAGGGTAAATATTTGTGTGGGAGCCTTAAACTAATATTCTCAGACCCATGTTAAGCCATAACAGACATGAACTAAGCATAGGCTGCAAAATTACCTGTTTGGCTATATTTTTTGCTGTTTGCTTCATCTCTCCTAGCTTTTTAGCTACAAGAGTGAACTTTTGTAACTTATTTCATTAAGATCTTTTGGTTAAAGCTCAAAAAGTTTTGAATCAACTTTTTTGGATAAAGGTCTGTCTGAAAGGTTAAAATGTCAGTGAAAATTTTCTCCTGGAAAATGAATTATTGGGAGGCAGGACTGCAACTTACGTAGCGATGCTGTACATTTACAATATAACAAAATTGAGTTTTTCATTTATCTGAACTTGGTTGTAGGTGTTAAGGTGCATTAGCACCTGTTCTGTATATTTGTATTTCTATTTTGTAATGGAAGCACAATCCTGCTTCCATTCAAGCAGGACTTACATTCAAGTGGCTCCACCACTTCACTTTACGGGTGGAGTGGTTGGCTTGTATCATACAGATGCACCCTTTGTTACTAGAAAATCAAAATTTGCTTTCCTTTTCCCCAAAACCACATATGTGTGGTTTTTGAAAAAACAGGTCTTTTGAGTTGATGGAATTGAAGGGATTTTAGACCACCTCTATGAAAGAGGAAACGATGCACATAACATTTATTGTGTGCTCCAGTTGAAGAATGGTACGCTATGTAAAACACACAAACAAATAAACAAAAAACCCACCACTTTCTATAAGGATTATTTAGCGCTGTGAGCAAGTTCTTAAAAGATTTTTGGTTTTCTAATATATTTATATTTAAGAAGTGAATTATCTGGGTTTTCGTTTATGACCCAGTTAAACAAGTGTATATAACAGTTATAAGGAGACATTACTTAAAGTTGTAACAGATGAATCACTGAAGTTGTTCACTATTTTCTGTATGAAATTTTTGAAAAATCACTTCCCTTTACAGCCTGAAGTACTTGAACAACTGAGTGGGTTAAAGGAATTTTGGATGGATGGTAATAGACTAACACTTATTCCAGGGGTAAGTCTCTTTACTGTGTTAAACATTTAGTATTTTAATTTACAGTGGTATTTTCTTTGTCAGCTATCGTACATGTTGAAGTTACTATGTAATTTTAATGTTACTTGAAGCCAAAAGGCTAAATGCTGCTTAAATGCGTAACTAGTTTACCTAGAAATTGTGACCAATTGTGAGAGTTGAGTATACACAGCTTTTCTTTCAATGAAAGTTATGTACCTCTCATCTAAAGAACGTGTTCCAATTAAGGAAAGAGATAAAAATCCTAGATCAAATCCTGGATCAAATTTAGGGTTGAGTGGTTCTTCCAGAAAAGGATTATTTTTTTGTTAGTCAGCAACTAGGAATTTACAGGATAAATATGTGAATTTTTACTGGTCATGGCTGTAAAGCAAGCAGTGCCTCTTCAGGCACCTTGTATATGGGAGCATAGCCAGTTCCTGAGAAAAGGTTCTGTTGACTTTGTATGGGTTCCCGACATCTCTTGAAATTTCTTGGAGTCCAGGCTGACCTATTGCAGTGCTTGTGAACCTGTGCTTATGTTCTAGTAAACTAGTAAATAAGCATTTGAAATTTGGGAAGCAGCTGGTCTGTTTTCAGACCTAAAATCACTAGTAGTCTTCTGATATGAGGCCTTCTTTGCTGATCAGTAGTCTTTTCTGATCAAACTGTTGAATTTGCAGCAGACTGACTTTAGAGGCCTGCAGAATTACAGTGGTGTGTCTCTGTGTGTGGAAAAATATCAACTGTCTGTATCTGGATAAAAAAACCCCCAAACATTATAAGGCTTGGAAATTTTGCATAAAATTGTATTTCAGCACTATAAATAGGTTTTCTCTTTCCCTCTGGTATTACACTTGGGAGACAGTTTGTTGTCAAATCTGCTGGATTTTTTGTTTTGAACTTGCACTTTCTAGAATGCGTTATTTTCTCTTGTTTTCAGTTTATAGGCACTTTGAAACAGCTGACCTACTTGGATGTTTCTAAAAACAACATTGAAGTAGTTGAAGAAGGTATTTCAGGTTGTGAAAGCCTGCAAGATCTACTGCTATCCAGTAATTCACTTCAGCAACTGCCAGAGTCTCTTGGTTTGTATTTTGAGTTAATTCATATTCTTAAAAGCTTACAGTTTAAACAAAGAACCCTCGAAAATAGACAAATGGCTTTTTAGTTCTAAGTTTCAACTGATTAAACGCGCCAGTTCTGGATGAAGCTGTAATGCGTAGCTGAATAATATTTATATTTGCTTTGGAGGATTCTTGACTTTATACAGTAGTTTGTAAATGGATGAGAATCTGTTGACTGTAACAGAGTATAAGTAAATTTTTTTTTTTCTTCCCCCTCCCTCATCTGGCACATGGTAAGCTGGAAAACAAGTTCTGTAAGATCATCTGGTTATTTCCTTAGGTATATAGCACTATAGGCATGTCAGGGAATACAGAAGATGGGGTTGCTTGCCAATTAAAACTGAGTTTGAACTCGAATGTCCTTTTTTATTTACTTGTTGTATTACAGGTTCCCTGAAGAAGGTAACAACACTTAAGATTGATGAAAACCAGTTAATTTATTTGCCTGACTCCATAGGAGGGTAGGTATTTCACCTGAATAAAAGGTTGAATTGCCTTTCTGCACACTTTTCTGTAACAATAGCTCCTCTTTTGAAAGTTTTTTACACCTACTTTATTTCATTTCTTCTACATGTTAATGTCTATGTAAAATTGAAAGCAAGTGCTTTTGTATCTTCTAGTTTGCAGCATGTATGTTCTTTGTATTATGTAATGTGTTATTTAATATAAAAAGACGTTTTGCTCAGTTACTAATTCAGCCATCAATCTATGGAAGGAAAATTGAATGTGAAAGAAAACAAGATATTTAAAAAGACAGCCAGCTGCCTGAAACTGGTTTTTGGTAAATATTTGGTGGCTGTGGTAAATATTGCAAGTGATAGAACCACTATCAAGTGAATCCAAACATGTTTTTCTTTTCTATAAGGAGAATTTTCACCTGTTCATCAGCAGGTTTTAGTTAACATATAATTACATGTTCAGCAATTTAATTTAAAAATTGCTAACGATGACAAAAATAATTGGTTCAGAATTAAGTGCTATACAAATGAAGAGTATTCATGCCAATTTCTTTTCTCCTATTATAAGTAATGGAGGTTATCTTTTGTTGGCAGAATTCACAAAATACTTACTGCCAGGTTCTTCGGTTCACTGTTTCTAACTCTTGAAATTCTTTTCTTGTCGATAAATTGCACTCAACTTTTGTATGGCTATGATCTATCCCATTCTGAATGTTTTCAGTGCCTTACACTTGTATTTTTTCATGTCGTACATAAACATTTAATGTTGCTGACTCTCCTGTTTTCACTGAATGCTCTCTTATGAGGACAGTGTAAAGAAAATTTAAAAAACAAACAAACAAACAACAACCTCCTCCCGCCCTCCAAAAAAAACCCCCACCACCAACATAAAAAAACAACAACAAAAGAAAGCTAAACCCAAAAACCCCACACTCAACCAACAAACAAACAGAGTCCAGAGCACATTTTAGGCAATTAGTAAAGGATTTTTCTTAGCTTTAAATTCCCTTGGATTTAAGAGTTTTATTTTGAAATAAGTTTGAGATCTGTAATTGATTGTAGTATTGACTTCATATAATCTTAAAGTATTCAATTAATGTTGGATTAATTAACCTGTATAGAGGAGTAATTTTTATTTTTTTTTTAGGTTAATATCAGTAGAAGAACTGGACTGTAGTTTCAATGAGATTGAAATATTGCCTTCATCTGTTGGGCAGCTCTCTAATATAAGGACATTTGCTGCAGATCATAACTTTTTAACACAGCTGCCATCAGAGGTATGTATTTAATTACAAAACTAAAATGCATTTTTTAATGCATTTTGAACTATATATAGTCTGTGCAAGTTTTGGATAACAAGTTAATAATTCTTGTGTAGATTTTATTTGTGTATATTTTTAAAGGAGGATGTATCAAATACATGTTTTCAAATAAGGAAATTCTGAATTTTTTAATCAAGAAGTAGAAATGTGTTGCTATTGTATTGAAATTAAATGAAGGTTTAATATGTAAGAATAAATCAAGTTAAACTTTGCAGGCAAAAATATCTAGTACTGATTGTTTTAGAACAGTAAAAATTTGCATATTTAGAGTTGTGAAGATGAATTAATTCTTTGGGATTTTTTTCAGATTGGAAACTGGAAGCATGTAACGGTGTTGTTTCTGCATTCTAATAAGCTTGAATTTCTCCCTGAAGAAATGGGTGATATGCAGAAATTAAAAGTCATCAATCTGAGCGATAATAGGTTTGTGAATGCCTTTATTCAAGTAGGAGATGTATTAAATACAATAGTAGTGTAGAGGCATTTTTCTGAATATATTATGCTGTCTTTCCTTATCTCATGCACAGCTTAGAAGCTGACTGAGATGCATGTCTTTAATGTATTATTGTTGTGTTCTGGCCCTTGCTGTTCCATTGTATTAAGCTGTCTTTATTATTTGGCACATAGTACCTGCTTTGAAGCACAGCATCAATACATTTATGATTGTTAGCATGTATTTTTCTGGGAAATTGGTTTGGTTATTTTCATAAAACATTTGATTCTTAATAGCTTCCTCTGTTGCATATGGAGGACACAAAACAGTATCACAGCACAGTGTAAAACACCTGAGTGTGCTGGGGAAGGGGAAAAAGAGGGTTGTGTTTTATTAGACCTATTCATTAAAAACTGACAAGACATTTCTCCTTGGGTATTGCCAATTGGTAGAGTTGAAATATATTGGGAGAGATAAGTCTGATTGAGCTCTCCCTGCTGTTCTGCCAATCCGGCTTCTCTATACTCCAGCTGTAGTTTGATTTATCCATTAAGGTCAGAGCTTCCATTATCCAGAGCAGCCTGTTTTCCACACATGTGTCATGGAAAAAATACATTTTTCAGGTGTAGCACTTTTTTATAATTGGCGTGCATGTCTATCGAAAGATAAAATGCTGTGGATTCAGATTAATTAATTCAGGTTAATTATCCTCAAAATTGTATTCGAGTAACCAGAGTTAAATTAAACTTCCATTGTCTTTTTTTTTAAGCTGCCTGCTAAACTGGCCAGAAGTGCGGGGTTTTTTGTTTGCTTTTTTTAATTCCAAGTGTAGCTTTGAATCCAAATGAAATGCTTTTGCCTTTCAACTGTTAATAATTATTCATTTAACTGTATTTGTATGTGTCCATTTTAAACATTTTTACAGGCTAATGCAGGATTGTTTCTTAACAATCTTAACAGTATTGATAAATGTACTTACATAAATTCTTGTTTTGATTTACAGACTGAAGAATTTGCCATTTACCTTTACAAAACTGCAACAGCTCACTGCTATGTGGTTATCAGACAATCAGGTGAACTTTTAAAAACTAAAAATAAATGATGTTGACTTTACTCCTACTGGAACTGATGAGTACAGAGCCATCTGTTAAGTAATGAGACCTGGTATTGTGTATATACTTCAGTACTTCCTTGAACCTGGTACTGTGTATGTACGCCAATACTTCCTTGCCATTACTCTCCTGAAGTAAACATCATTGAACCTACCTGTCTTTAGAGACTTTTATACCTCTAGCAAAGCTCTGTGCTGTTAGGAAATACCATTTAAGAGATGTTGAGATTTTTTTGTTCTTATTTTTCTTAATTCAGGCTTGTGTAGCCAAGAGAGTTAGTGCTTGATAAGCTAGTACTTGAATATATGGTGTGCTGTTTCTTCCACAGCTATACCACTGGGGAAACTTAAGGTGCTTTTTTTTGAGCTAGGTTTCTTGCCAAACCTTCGAACTCTGTGATTGTCCAAGTTTCAAACAGTAATGTCTGCTTGAGGCTCATGTTTTTGTTGTGTCCTGAAGCCCTCTGTACTATGCTGATTTCCTGAATGGCATTAAGGTGTACAGGGCTGCCAGAAATCCGCTAGCCTCGGACACAGTAGAATGAAAGCCCTTTTACTAATACAGTAATTTCAAGAATCTCCTGCCATTTTTTGTAAAGGGTGGGAAATAATGTGATGTCAGTATGAAGCACTGAACACAAAATTGCTTGTCTCCAGCTTCAAATGATCAAATATATCTGTGTATTCCAGATGAGCCTGCTTTGGGATAGTAATAAGTCCTAACAAGGAACTGGGTTATAATTTGAATATCCAGTGTTTGCTTTTCCCTTAAAGCTGTTATGGTATTTCAGTTCTTAGTCAAAGCCAGTCATCAGTCAAAGGCAGACATGTTAATAATTTCATTTTGTGAAAATGATTCAGAGGAGAAATGGTTTAATACAAGAGTACCCTTCAAAGTAATGGGACAGGCATGCTCTGTGATATGTAGATCATATTTACTTTTTTATATATATTCTTGTAACATATTCTTCTTTCATTTGGTTCCCAGTCTAAACCACTTATCCCTCTTCAAAAAGAAGTTGACCCTGACACACAGAAAACAGTGCTAACTAATTACATGTTCCCCCAGCAACCAAGGACCGAGGATGGTAAGAATTTTTGAAATAACCTGTCAGAATGCTCACTTTTGAAAATAATAATGGAAAGACTGTCCATCGAGTATGATTTTTCACTAGATAATGTGTAAATAAAAGTTTGAAGTAAACCTCTAAGTGAAGAAGAGTTACATCTGAAGAATCAGAACAGTAACTTAATGTGACCTACACGTTGGTAGATTCTAGGTGAAATTGTTCCAGTGAGCAAGGTGAGGAATGGACTGACTGGATCATGTTCTGCGATGCTTGCCACTGCCCAGTGTGACACCCTATTTCATTCTGGCAGAACTTAATGGTTTGGGGTGAAATTCTCCTTAGTAGGTGTCTGCTTTAGACTGACTGTTTTAACAGAATGCTAGACAAAATGTTTCCTCCATTATGAAGTACATATATTTGGGAAAGTACATGGCATTGTATGTTTTGTTTTAAAAGAAAAAAAAAACAGTCCAGAAAAAAAGCATATTGTTTACATTTACTTCAAACTGTTTTATAAAAGGTTAGGCCTGAGATAGTAAGATGTTGCCAGAAGGTTATTTCTGCACCCTTGCAAAATAGTTAGGGAAATAAGTAACATTCCATGAGTAACCCCATGAGGACTTAGAGAGTTAAATCTCTTTATTTATCCACTTTGTTCTTCTGCAGGCAAAAGGAAAAAGCTTGTACTGATTTAACAGAAATGAAGGGGTGTATTATGAGTGGAAATCATTGAACACTGACAAGCAGCAACACTTACTGTTCCATGGCACAAGTGTCTAGTACGCTGAGAGAGGAGTAATCAAAAATATTAGCAAACACAGTACATTGTTCATCACTCTTAGTGTCTTCTTATGCAGATAGTGCTTCTGCAATGCTTTTGATAGAACGTGAGAATCATAAAATCATTTGGAGATTCAATGAAGTTTTAGATTGTTCCTGAAAGCATTTTCTCCATTTGAGCTTTTTTTTAAACCCAGGTGCTAGGATTTCTTTCTGCAGGCAAGGAAAGGGCTGCATGTTTGGCTTAAATTGACAGAATACCCACCTCTGAGGTGGTTGTTCCGAATAGGTTTGAAGATCAATAGACAGTGTTTTTAAAAACTGAAATTTTTTTAATTCTTCATCAAGTTTTTTTTCATCAGGAACAGTTTCGGTGATAGTGAAGTCTATTAGAATATTTTCAGATATGTTAAAACTGTAAGTTTACCTAATAAATGCAGAGTAACAAGTGCGTTTGAGCCCTATAATTAAGTATTTTTCTATTTCAGGTATAGAAATAGTTAGTCTAAGCAATCTTGTTATTGCTAGCGAAGGATAATCATTTGCTGGGGTGGTGGTGGCAGATTTATTAGACTATTTCGCATCATAAAGTAGAAACTGGCTGATGTAACAGAAGGTGTAGAGACATGCTAGAATGAGACAGTGGGTACCTAAAATACTTTTCTGTTTCTTGTAAAATTAAGCTAGAAATGCTTTGTAAAGCTCCTATAATTTCTATAACTTCTGCAAAATCATACGTTTACCTTAAGTTTTAGATGCTTTAGGTTTTTTCAGGATTAGTACTAATTCAGGTTTTTTGACACTAAGTCGTTCTTATTCTTCCATTTTTAAATTTTCATTAAATGAAAGCAGATGAATGTTCCTAGTGCTTAATGAGACCACCTCACTGAAGTGAGGCTATATAGATCAGTATAAGTATAATTTACATGTATATATACAAATAAGTATTTCCATATTTTCATATATATGTAATATAATACTTTGCAGCAGGGAGTTCTACTGAAAATTTTCAAGTGTAAGCATTAAGCCTAGTGTCCAGCTGCGTGTATCAAGTTTTCTACTTTACAGATAGGGATTTTACTATTATGAAAATAGAGCCAAGTACATAAAGCAGTGACAGTGCAGCTATTCTTCAATTCATGGTGCTGCTAGTCTCTTATCTTTTAAGAATGCATAAACACCAATCCCATCCAAGAGAAAGAAGAGGGGATTTTTGTTTCATATAATGCACCCTATTCTTACGAGAGTCTCTTTTTATTTTTTTCAGTTATGTTCATATCTGATAATGAAAGTTTCAATCCATCTCTGTGGGAGGAACAGCGAAAACAGCGTGCTCAGGTGGCATTTGAGTGTGATGAAGACAAAGATGAGAGAGAGGCCCCGCCTCGGGTTAGTGTTGAATATTTTTTTTGTACACTTGGTGCTTCCCTCCCTTTTATCCTGGAATCCCATCCTTTTCCTGACTTTGACTGTGGATTTTGCTCGGCTGAAGAAGTCAAGTCTTCAGTTACTAGTTAAGAGTATATAACAGGATGAAGCATCATGGTCTAGGGGGGCATTTTTTGTTTTGGTTTGGATTTTTTGCCAGATCATTTAATGTGGAGCACAAGGGAAAAAATTCTCAGCTGATGTAAGGCAATGTAGGTCATAACTAGGAGGCTACCTGACTGGTAGTGACATGGAGAAAAGGTAGTGAGGAAACACTGATTAATCCTGATTTTTCTTTAAATGAGTTACAATTGCTGTAATCAATGGACACATATGGGGGGGTGAGTGATTCATAATCTTGCTGAATTTTATAAACAGGTCTCTGTCAATGCATGTAGACTCAAGCAGCGTAGCAGAGATCCTAGAATGTTTGGTGTTTTATCCTAATTCATCATCTGCTTTAAAGTTGATGTTTTAATTATGGTGTTTAATTGAATGTAGAACACTATTGCTTTTTGTTATACAGGAAGGCAACCTGAAGAGATATCCAACTCCATATCCTGATGAACTGAAGAATATGGTCAAAACAGTCCAGACAATTGTACATAGGCTAAAGGATGAAGAATCTACTGAAGATACTGCTAAGGAGTCAAAACGAGAAAGCCAGACGGTTTCTGTAAAAGATGTGGGGGTAAAGGTTAGGGATAATACTCTCTTCTGAACTTCCAAAGATCTAGAGTGTCATTGATTCCTTTTAATTCTCTTCACCCTCCCCACTAATGCTTTAGCAGAAAAATTGTGAGATTAAAGAACAGAACTTATCTCTTCTCTGTCTAAAGAAGAATGTGATAAATGTCTGGTTTGCAGTAACAATTTTCCTGTGACACTAAGAACAAAGAAAGTGACTTGGTTCACAGGAAAATGCAAACAATGGATGTGTTAAGGAGCTGGCTTCTTCGGTTTCTGAAGGATGGCATCTTTGTCTCTCTTATCCACCAGACTTCAACAATGGAATTTGGGATGATCTCTAAGCATCTTATTGCTGCTGTCACAGCTGGAGGTTTTACATGATAATTTGGAAAGGCAATCATAGCGAATTTGCACTGGAGTCTCTAACAGGCTGATGTAGCATGATAGGTGATAGCACTAGTGTTTGGTGCTGACATGTCTCACTGTAGATTTTCTTGGCCGCTTTCTTATTTAACTGGAAATTTAATGGTACAAACTGGACCCAATAAGGAAGAGAGTCAAACTGACAAAGGGAGGGACTGTAACTCTGTTATCTGCAGATTTCTCTGCATTTCGTCACTGGTGCATTTCATGCTTTATTATTTCAAAGCTCAAATTTTTCATTCCATATTTTCCCAAAATACATGATGGTTAACTCTAAATATCATATGTTACTGAAAACGTTTCAGGATGTTTTTTCTGCTAATGTTCTTAATCCTGTAGACTTCAGAAATTGCTTCACTAAAGAACAAAGCAGATGAGAGAAAGCAATATTCAGCAGGAAGCTCTGTGCAGAAGCCTACTGAACCAGAAGCTGAGCACAGCACCGCAAATTCACAGATGACTGCACTTGTTAAAACCTTGCAGAACACAAAAACAATTGTCAATGAAGACACGCTCGAGGTATGGCATTGCAATCAACATCATAGCGATCAAAGAATTGTGCTGGTGTTGTATTCAATTTGTTGCTCTGGGAGATGAAAATTTATGTTTACAATAGCAGAAAATTGCTATCCATAAGTGCTGTAAATACAGATGGTTTGCAATACAGTATCTTTCTTACTTCAGATTATATTAAGTAAAAGTTGAAGTAGCTAATAAAAAGTTCATCATGAAAGATACATGCATTTAAAGAAAACTAAAGCAAACTTGATTAAAAGTTGACCTAAGCATTAAACTGGGAAAAGACTTACACCGAGACAGAATTTTTTAGGTTTTGCTTGATTGTCAGTTTGTCATTAAATTATTGATTTTAATTGTCACTGAAGTGACAAACTCATTAGTGGAAGCAATCAAAAACTTGTATATCCAAGTGACTATGCATATTCATTTCAAATGAAAAGTGAAAGGTGAGTTTAAAAATATGTATTACTCTGTGCTTATTAGTGAGCTGTAATGAATATGACTTGGATTGTATTTACCTCTTATAGAGTCAGAAATTTTAAATTTCTAAACTCTTTGCACATCTCTGACAAACACCTTGTATTCATTCGTTTAGAATGTTTCAGACTTCTGACATTTGGGAACTTGTCACATAATCAGTTGCCAATCTCAACCTGTAAAATGCTTTTTTCATAGTTTCACAAGCAGACTATATTTGTCTGTGTTGTGCAAGCAGTGGAACATGCTTATATTGTACTTTTGCTGAAGAGACTTTGTGACAAACAGTTGCAGCTGCTGCTGGCTATTTCCCCACTAGTGTGTTCTGGCTTCTACATGCTTTCTGAAAATACTGGTTTTGACATTGTTCTTCAGTTCAAAAACGCAATTTCAGAAAATCATATTAGTTGCCTAATGATAGTGATAGCAATTCTTTGTAGCTGGCTGTATGCCAGTAAGAAAATGAGGCAGCAGTGTGTAGTCAATCAGGGATAGCAGATTCCCTACTTCCATGTAATACTCTGCTGATAACTGTTGCCGTTGAATCCAGATCACTTAAACTTTGCATGAATGTAGTTTTTTTTATTTCAGCATTGATTGCACTTGTTGTATGTCACATCCAAGTGGAAAAGCAACGTGGTAGAGGCAGTGAAGAGGTTGTCGGTTCTGATTGCAGAGAAAAACAGATGGTTTTTTATTTCTTATTTTTAATGAAGACTGTAATAGCTTGTTTGTTACATCTCAGTCAGGTTTGTCCTCCCTGCAGTTCAAAGAACTGGCCAGGTAGTTAGTGTCATGGGAAAGGTGGTGCTTCAGTAGGTTCCACACAGTAAATGTTCTGAAACTGTTAAGAAAAAGGGAACATTAACAGACTATTTTTGCAACCTGCAAAGTGAATTTTGTAGCATTTGTGGCAGAAAGCATGTTTCCTGGAAAGGGGATTCCACTTTGAGGAAGGATTGGTGGTTTGGTTTTTTTGTTCAAAATATTACTGGAAACAATTGGATTTTGAAGACGATGGGAATAGCAGGGTACTGAATCAGTTGCATGGCTGCTGTTGCAGCAATTTTGTCAGTTAATCTCCTTTGTAAGTGCACTGAGCTCCATCTTATTGTTAGGAAGTAGTGATTTCTAGCTTAAATGTATTCAGCATCACTTTTTCTCTGCCATTGTTACTGAAATCAAATAATTTTTCTTCCATTTGGAATTTACCTCAAGTGTCAATTTAAAGTTACAATCCCAAGCTACACCTACACTTTTTTTGCTAGACTGTGCAAGCTCATGCAGTCTTTTCTCAAAACATGGCTCTCCATTCCTAAGATTGTCTTGGTCATGCTACTTTATAGCTGTTTCAGTTGGAGCTCTTCTCTACAAAACCAATACCCACTTAGGGAGTTCTGGGGTGTTTGCTGCTTCAGTGATAACTTCCTGACTTGCATTCAACTGGAGGTTGTCTCCAGTGGTGGAAGAGAGGCTGCATCTGCTTGCTCCAAGTAGGTTTCAAGTTACTGGTTTGAGTGCTGTTCCCACAGAGTTCATCAGTGAAAATGCAAGTCTGCGTGTGCTGCTTCCTAAAGGTAATTCAGCAGCAAATATTACTAAATTCAATTGACTTGCTCTACAAATACACTAAACAGTTATGTTATGCCTCTGTTATGTTGCATGTTTATTTTTCCCCTTTATTGTTCAGTGAGTGACAGTTTAGATAGCATTTACTTAACCTTTAAGTAGTTCTTTAAAATGCACAACATAAACCTGTCTTTCCTCTTGCAGGAGTCAGAAGAACTCTCCTCTGATGAAGAGATGAAAATGGCAGAAATGCGACCACCGCTGATAGAAACCTCCATAAACCAACCGAAAGTGGTAGCTCTTAGCAATAACAAAAAAGGTTAGATACCATAAAATGCAATAGTAGTGTTGTGTGATTATGATGATTTCTGCGCTCAAAGTGGCTAGCTCCAATTAAATTACATAGAAGTAGATTTAATTTGTATGTTTTAAAAGAAAGAAGATCAATTCCCTAGTTAAACAATGAAAGCAGAAAAAAATTTCTGCAATTTCTTATACTTGTGTGATAGAGATAGTGTGTGATAGAGAAAACTGTGCTGACATCTAAATTTTCTTGAATCTTGTCTGTCATCAGTTTAAAAGCAAAGGGGGAAAAGAGATATGTGTGTGTTTTGTGGACTATTAGCTTTAAGATACTCTTGATACACTTAAAAAAAGGATTTGGTGGTATTTACCTTAGAAATATTCCACATTTCCGTCCTCCACAAGATTTTGTGGATGGTTGCTGTTGTAGGCAGCAAAATCACTTGTTTCAATTTCCCGGAGAAGCTCTGCTCTCTTCTTAAGGTTTAAGAAGAAACTTCTCTTGTGGGAACTCTTTCTTCAGAGTCACTTTACTCTTCTTCTTTCCTTTCACAGGAAAGTTCAGAACATTGTTTTCATTATCTAAGTTTTGTATTCTCTGAAAGATAGTTTTGGTCTGGGTAACTATTTCCTTAAGGGTAAGGAATGACGTAGGATTTAGAGAAAGCATAATTTAAAAGTTGGGGAGCAAATTGTATTTTGCTTCACAGGATGTACTAGTCCAGTACTTCCCAGGACACAAGGTTTCTCTGTCCATTAGATGTTAAAGGGTGCTATTTAGTGGGGATGAAAGAAAACCACGTAGAGGTAGCAGGAAGAGTCTGCTGAGGATCACGTGCAGTTGAAAAGATTGATGTTTATCAATGCTTTCTTTGGGTTTTTATGTCTGACTAAAGTACTAAGTCAAGACTACTTTCTAGACAAAATTTATGTTTTTGGCACCTGTAACTGTGTCTTGAAGCAAAAATTGAAATGTATGTGTTTGTACGCTAATATCAAAATCCTGGCTAGCTTGAAGTACCACAGAAATTATTTTTGTATGGATATAGTATGTAAGTATGCATATGTTACAAAAGAATCAATAGGCACAGGTGTAATGTACTCTGAAAATGTTGTCCTAAGTGGTCTGCAGAGTATGGGTATGCATTGGAGTCCAACTCTGCAGAAGAATGGGTTTCTTTCCTGTTTTTTTTTTATAGAGAGCTTAGCCAGTGATCTAGATCTTTCCAGAGTATTTGATCTAATAAATAGCTATTTAACAATGATATAATATTCAAAATCAGGAACTACGTACACTTTCAAAATCCTGCATGCAAAGCTATGTACTTCATTTTCATAGGGGCTAACAAACTTACGTAATTCAAAACTTTAAAATCATTGCAAAAACAGAAATATGACATGATAGATATTTTGAGGAAATATTGCATAATGTAGCACTAGCTTATGCCAAGGAAACTTGGAATAAAGCAACAAGTTAAATTTCATTAACAGGTGAGGGCTGTTTACATTGAGACAGTATTTTTAAAAAATAAGAACTGTTGCCAACAGTCTTTTTTAAGTTTAAATTAAGTTTGCAAAGGCTTACATTTTAGTTTCCAGTACTAAGATGTGCTGTAGAACAAGAGACAATTTCTAAATACCGTAACATACACACATTAAATAGCTATTAAACAGATGTGTCTGTAACTAAATTGGCAACTTCTCATTTCAGATGATTCAAAAGATGCTGATTCCTTATCAGATGAAGCTACCCACAATAGCAATCAAAATAACAGCAACTGTTCCTCTCCTTCTCGAATGTCAGATTCTGTTTCCTTAAATACTGATAGTAGCCAAGATATTTCTCTCTGTTCTCCAGACAAAGAAACAAATGCTGCTGTTTTATCCAAGATCAGGTTTGTAAGATACTGTATACCACTAAGCAAATATAATAGCAAAATGTTACTTAATCTTTCATATTATGTGTTCATTCCTTTAATTCATTAACTTATCATTCATGAAATAATTTAAATTTTAATGTTTTAAAATAAGGTTAAATAATGGAAGAGTTATCTTTTTTTTTTTAAAAAAAAAGGTACTGTAAAATTCAAGGGCTAATATTCATATATGCGTTTCTCATCTGTTTTAATAATAAGGTATAATAATTTCATCCTTATAATGTGTTATCCTGCAAAATACTTCAGTACATCATTTTAAAAGCTATGTTTTTACTTGCATAATTTTGAAGACCAATTTGATTACTAACATAACTGTAAAAGGCTTTTAGAAACTCATAAGAGTGGGCTTACAGGTTGCTATTCTTCTTGAGGTTTTAGTTAGAAGGTGCCATTTTTTTAAATAATTGCCAATAGAAACAAGACGTTTGTTCAAAATTGTCGTGGAGCTTGCAAGTATTTGATTAAAAAAAAAAAAGACTTAGTGTCACTGTATATTTTTTGACACTTTTAAGCTGTCTTTAATAATTCCTGTTGAATTTAAACGTCTGAAATCAGGTGACATGAATGTTGCCAAAATGAGCCCTCTGTATAGTGTATTTCTGTAATGGCAAGATAGCAAATCACAAATCTGATTGTATATTGGTGTTTGTACCATTTTGTATGCACAGTATAGTTGTGTTGCATGTTAATGATTATTTTTTCTAAAGCCGTTTTTAAAGGAATATGTTGGTTGGTTGCTTTTGGAATTTCTGCTAAGAACCATCTTTTTTTCCAGACGAGAAGATGAAAATTTGAATAATCTTTTGCAAAATGGAGATGAATTGAGCCTTACAGTAGAAGAAAAAATAAATGTGCAAGAGAAGGTTACAAATTTGTCTGAATATGAATTAAGCATTGAAGAAAGATTAGGCCTGATAGGAAAAAGTGTTGATCTAAGCACTCCTATGGAGGAGTCTCAAAAATTAGACCAAATAAACATGAATATCAATAAACTGGTTAGTGAAGTGCCAGTTCCTGTAGAAAGGTTACAAACACAGGAAATAGTTTCAGTAAAGGGCTTTTTGAATAAGAACATGAAAGAAGAAAGTCAGCACTTGGAAAATGGAAACAAGTATGCTATAAATAAAGTAAATGGGCATCCTGAAGAAGCAGTAGAATCTCCCAGTAAAGACAAACTAACGAGAAGCACTACAGTTGATGGCGATTCTGCTGAGCTGTCTGTTTCAAGGAGCACTGAAGATTTGTCCCCACAGAGAAGTGGTCCTGTGATGAAATCTCACAGCATCACGAGTATGGACACTGGTGGTCTTAAAATCTACGATATTGTCAGTGAGAATGGATCTCAACAGCCAAACTCAGTGGTGAAATCAGCATCTGATAGCGCAGATGGAAAAAACATAGTCCGAAGTAAATCTGCTACTCTTCTGTATGATCAGCCTTTGCAGGTTTTTCCTGGGTCATCGTCATCATCTGATTTAGTATCTTCTACAAAAACTGTGTTCAAGTTGGACTCAAATCACAATCCTGAAGGTGCTAATGTAGTAAGAGGATCAGTGGCAAGTGGTGCACAGATGTTCTGTGCTCCTCCCCAGTATAATATTCAGTACAGCAGCAGTGCAGCAGCAAAAGACACCTTGTGGCCCCAGAAACAAACCACCCAAGTAGAACAAGGCAGCTTACCTCCTTCACGTCTGCTTAGGTCTGACAGTGCAGAAACCCCCAGCTATGTAAAGCATTCTGCCAATATGAATTTCTCGAATCATAACAATGTCCGAGCCAGCACTGTGTATAACACTCATCAACGGATGGCTGGGAGACATAAAGATATGTGGGCTGTTCCATTGAATGATAGACTGCTCCCAGGAGCAACCAGACACACTCTCCAAAGGCAGAGCAGTGTGTCTTCTACAGCTTCTATAAATATTGGGGATACTGGACCTTCAAGGCGCACCCAGGTTCCTGAAGGGGATTATCTAACATATAGGGATTTGCATTCAATGGGAAGAGTTCCACCAGTAATGTCTGGGCAACAGAGACCTCTTTCTGCCAGGACATACAGCATTGATGGTCCAAATGTACCACGACCACAGAGTGCTCGGCCGTCAGTGAATGAAATACCAGAAAGAACTATGTCAGTTAGTGACTTCAATTACTCACGGACTAGCCCTTCAAAAAGATCAAACTCAAGGGTTAACTCAGAGCATTCTTTATTAGACCCTCCAGGAAAAACTAAAGTCCCTCATGACTGGAGGGAACAGGTGCTGCGACATATTGAGGCTAAAAAGCTTGAAAAGGTAAAAATAATAATTTTAAATTTCTCTATCTTTTTGTTACCTGTATATGGAATAGGTTAAATACTCTGTGTTTTGAATTGCTTTTAATTACCAGTACAAGTGTACTTCTGATACTACCTTAAAAAGGATAAACGTGTTTTTGATGAATATCTGAGAAACAGTCAAATGATAGACTGTAAATGAACTTTTCCACTAAAGATAAAAAAGGTTGTTGTTTTTGTCATACTTGCCAGCTTAGTCCGATTACTTTAGAATACACTAAATAATGTGACATTGACCTGCTGGACTGCAAGGCCAGGTAATTTTTATTGTAGCATACTATTCACATTATACTAAAATATTCCCTTACACTTCTTGATCTTTCTGTTCTGCCTTTTCCCCCTATTTCTTCTCTTTAAGAACAAGAAAAAGAAAATCAGTAAAATGTTTTGAAACTGTAGGTCTACAGCTTCAGTTGCTGAAGAATTCAAAAGCCATAATTAACATGTATTTGCCTCCGAGCCAGTTGTCTTTTGAAGTTGGATATCTGACAGATTGTTGAATGAATATTTATTGCTGTAAGATGAGAACACTTAAAAATCTTGTTCATTTCAGGAAATCACAGGAGGTTCTGATATAACTAGAGATGATGAACAGGATTCTTTATGTAATGTAAATGCTAGCAAGAATTTGAACTGATAGGTAATTGTTTAGCTCTACCTATCTTCAAACAATTTGAGTAGAGACTGGAAGAGTGTAATCTATGCTGACCAGCTAAACCAGTTTAAAGTGTCATCACTAAATAATGGCTAGAATGTCATTAGTCTGCTGCTTCTTTGGAGGGGAAGTGCATAAAGAAACCAAAATACATGTTGATTATGCCAGCTAGATGGATTTTCTTCTTTAATTTCTTTTGGAAGGACATAGATTGACTTGTTATTATTTTGCTAAATACTTCAATATCCTTGATAGCTAAAGAAATTTAATTGGAGATGGTTGGAAAAATTACTTCTAACTAAACTTCTTCTTTGGAAGTCCAGCTATTTGGAGGGATGGGTTTGCTTTAGTCTCTTTTAAGTTGCATAACTTCTGATTATAGAAAGGGGATGGGTTTTGTTTGTTTTTAAAGAAGCCTGCACAAAAGCTGCACCTGTTCTTCTGATCCAATTTGAGTCACGTACAACATAAAACGTTTCAGGCTTTCACAGTACTGTGCTGTACTGTGGAGACCCTTTGTCCCACGAGGCAGTCACAAACCCATCCCTAATAAAAGGTGCATTCTCTGATCTTCTGTTCTCCTGGATGCATATATCAAACTTTACGTGAAACGATGGAGAAGCAAAGATCCCAGCAGTCCCTAAATGCAGAGGGAAACAAAACTTCAGTGCGCTGCTTGTGCAGTTTGTTTATAACCCCTTCTTACACCATCTACATTTGACACATTAGGAACAGTGGTTAATAGACCAGTGGTACCTGTTCAGATACTGTAGCAGTGTAGTCACCTTTACTGAAATGACATTGATTGCCTGACTTGATTTCCTTTATATCTGTCCATACCTTCTATCATGCTTTATATGTAAACCTTAATTTTTGTTTCCTACTCGGGTGATATGGAATAGCTGCTATTGAGATCTAAGCTGTGCATCTAATTTAACAGGTCTGTTTTGTATGTGCGTTTCCTTTGTTCTGGCCTTGAAGCATTTTAAAGTAGCAGTCTGAGACTTACTTATGGGTTTAAAAGTGAATGTGTATATAATTGTCTACTTCATATTCTCTGGGATATGGCTGATTTAGAAAGAAAAACCTAAACTGTGAAAAATGTAGATATGATCTTATATGGCAGCTGGCAAATATGATAATGTGGAAATTCTAGGAATTTAGTAGATGCTTCTTTGTTCTTTTAAAATAATGGTTTCAGTATTTCTATTTGTAATTAAAAACTAGCTGGGTGGGGGGGCTTAATCTATAAACCAGACTTCTGAAATGTTTTGAAGTCTGAAAAAAATCTCAGTAATTGCAGAACTCATTTAAGGAACAAGCATTTAATGAACAAGTTCAATTGCAGAGCTCATTTAAGGAACATTTATTGGAAATTGCTTTGACAGAGCTTTTATGGATTTAAAATGGCAAGTCTTTTTTTTTTAAGCCATAAGACACAACACTGATAGAAACAGGTATACAAAATTAAGCCTTATGATGAATATTTAATTTGTATCTTCTTATTTGTGGTTATACACAATGGTGTGAGTTAATAGTATTACTTTTCTGAGTCTGATATTGAATTTAATCATATTTATTATTTCTATCCTGTGCTTATTTGGAAAGAGGGTATGATGAGGATTTGGGGGTTGGTTTTGTTGTAGCTTTGGGTTTTGTGTTTTGGTTTGGTTTTTTTCCTTTTTGCTAAGCTCCTGAAGTACTCATTTAGTTTGTATTTATGAAGTGTGGTAACTGGAGGGAGAGAGAAGGAAGGGTGAACCCACTTAAGTGTCTGCTTCTTTGACAATTTGGAGAAGCGAGTTCTTGTTTTATTCATTAGCCCTTTTTACCTCATACAGATAGGAAAAAACTTTCAAGAATTTACGTTGCATGAGGAGAGATACAGATAGTTTTAAGTTCAGTAAAAATTGCTAACAGTGGATTCCAGGCAAGTAACCAGCATATGTAATCCCTTTGACAAGCTGTTAGGAGGCATGTACCAATCAATTAAAATTATTCACCTGGTAATAAGGTGAAAAAAGTTCACGAGGCCATTTGTAAATGGAAATTTTGCATATATCCAGGAGAAAAAACTTGCTTATCTGATGCAAAACATATTCTATTGTGGGATAGAGAGGAGAGGTTTTTTTAAATGTCAAACTGCTCTGTAGTGGCTATGCAAGCTGTTGGAAAGCATTTCTACCCCACACCCAACCTCATAAATTTAGTGCACAGGTCAGTTTTTAAGAGCAGTAATATTTTCCAGCATATTTTCCTTTTTCAGTGTGATTTACCAATTTTTTTACCTGATAACATCACAGTAGTCTTCTGTAGTACTCTTGTTGAAATTTTTCATTGAGGAATTTAAACTTAAACTCTGCCTGTGTAAAAACACCAGTGTCATACACATTTTATTATATGGTAGATTAATTTCTCATCTTTAAACTGCAATAATAAATATCTGCAACTGTTATCTACACATACCTATTCTGTTTCAATGTGCTGAGTAGGCAGAAACAATTATTGGGCCTGGCTCAGTCCTTTCCTTACATACGTATATTTTCATTTTGTTGTGGATGTCTTGGCAATTCATGAGGTGTGTGTTTGCTTTCAATTCTAATTTCATCTGGAATTAAGTCCTTGATTTTTTTTTTTATCTACTTTTAAAATGGCAGAGCTTTCAGAGCAGAGGTCATAAAGTTTGATTCGTACTTTGCAGTTCAGAAATCAGGGTTTGTGTTTTTTTTCATTTTGAGTGTACCACTGAACCATCAATGTGTTACAATGATATTTTTTATAGTTTAGAAGTCAATACATCACACTTCAAAAGGAATAAAAATCTTGTTTATTTGGAATGCAAACAACAAAAGTTCTGACTCTGCAAACATTTTATGACAGTAGAACTTAAATTATATGTAATTTTCCATATGTAACTCTTCAACAGGAGTACTGTCACTTTTTGAAGATGCATTTTTTTTTTGCATCTTAGAGACCTAAATTAATGCCTTTTTTTTTTTCCCCCTCTCATAGCTGAAGAATGGTTTCATAATGTTTGCTTTCTTCTTCTTTGGTATAAACTGGTGTCTTGCTAGAATTCTATCAGATTTCAAAAAAAGCTTTTGGTTTTTTTTTTTTTGTTTTTGCTTGTGTGCTTTTATTTCAAAAGGCTTAAAAGATTAATTTTAAGCATTTGAAGTGTTCCAGAATACCTTGAGCAAAGTTTTTTTTTTCTAGAGAATCCTAGAGAGCCAGGGTGGGAATGAAGAGTGAAGGGATTTCTAGCTATTTAATATAGCTTCAAAGGATAACATGCGTCCACCTTCCTTTAGCTGGCAATTGATTCTAAGTACTGTTAAATAAATAAATTAGGCTAATACTTACGGTTAGCAGTTAATTTACCAGTTAAGGCTATTCCTGCATAACTAGAACGTAGAGGCTTGCTTGCTGCAGATACTTGAATTTTATTAGTTCCTGATCTATACCAAAATTTCATGGACTGTTGTGACATACTCCAGCCAGTCTTAAAACAGTATTATCCAACAGAAGTTCTCCTAGGTAAATTCCAATATTTATTGTTGTGCACCTAAGTAAATGCATTAAGACACTTCAGTTCTCAAAAGACACCCTTTGAAACCTGAAATTGTTAATTCATCTAAGCTGCAAAATGAAGAATATGTTCTGACTTAGCATTCAAAAATAATGTAAGTAAACCCCAAAACTATACTACTAGCTACCTGCATCTAGACGGATTGCATTAGACGCTGATTTTGACTGCAAATCCTGATTTACATGCTGAATTTATTTTAACTTTGTACATAGCCTTTTTTTTTTCCTTGATGTATTGTAGCTTTTAATATGTATCCACAGTTTAATAACTGATTTCTAGTAAACTTAGCTTACACAAAAATATAGTGGAATATGGCATGGATATTGGTTACTGTATATCAGTTTAGAGTAACTGAAATGAGACTTCTCAAGCCTCAAATGTTTGAATTATCATTTTTTCAGTCTATTATACCATAAGACACTGTAGCAAATCAGGTGGAGGGTGGAGTTGGCACTTGGAATTAACATTGAGATTTAATCTGAAGTTCAGAACATCCATTTATTCTACGTTTGATTTTTAATGAATTGGAATGAAAATTAGGGGGTTTAATGGCATCTGCATATTCAGATTTCCAAAAGTGTCTTTTCTGGTGCAGCAGTCTTCAGGAATCTCATGAGGAAATGTACAGCCTTTATTGTACCCATATTGAGAAGGAAAATTAAGAAGAATGCTGTTCACAATCCAAACGCCTCAGTTTCTCTCTTCCCAGCTAAAAAATAGGTTCAGGAAAAATACTTCCTAGTTTTTTTCACTAGGAATCTCTTCTTGTGTTAAACTAAAACTTTCTTGCAACTCCGTGTAATTTTAAATAGTATTTGTTCTGCACAGTCTTTATACCCACTGGATCCTTCTAATTTAGTGTTGAGATGCTGTGCCCATTGTAGAGAAGAATGGTGTTTTCAATACTTTGCATGTCTTCACTACATAAATTGCACAATAATTTTTTGTACTTTGGAAGAAGGTCTCTACTAAGAAAGGAGATTTTATAAAGCCTTGAACAAAACTGCCCTCAGACTATGTAATCACCTTGAAGCTCAGTGAACTGAGCTAACTGAAATCTTAATTCCTGAATGGACAAGTTTGTGCCTCTACAAATTTTAGGAAAGTTCTACCTCCTATTGCAGACCTATCTTAAATAGTAAATATAAATCTGGATTTAGATTGTCACTATTTTATTGACCATCTGTCTGGGTCCTTCTAAGAGAGGAGTGGATCTAGGGGTCTTTATAGTAAGATGGTCTGCTAGGGACACTTACAGACAATAACTTTCTAGTCTCACCATGCATTCCTTCTATTTTTACCTGTCTTTTTGCCACTTATGGGAGTTGGAGAGATCTAGGAGCCTCTGAGAGGAGCTTCCTGTAGAGAGACTTCAGGGACTTGGCTGTACAAGTTGGGGAAGAAGGCCACCTGGCTAATGATAGAGACTATTTTGAAAATAGTTGTAAGAAGGTGCTTTGAGACGCTAAGGAGCTAAGGAAAACTGGCTTTGGCAGTTTCATCTGGGTGTTTGGCCTTACACTTAGATGGTCAGACTTTAATGCCAAGTACAGTCTTCCCCTCCCAAGAGGCGAAAGCCTGTGGAGACTTGTCTGGAAAAATCAATTGACTAGAGAACAGGGCAGGTGTAGAAGAGGAGCATGAATAAAGCTTGCTATGCCATTGAGTGAGAGGTCATCCAAGAGCCTTGGCCAAGAAAAGCCAAGTATTGTCAGTAAATACTGTTTTTACAAGGGAGTTTCCAATGACTATGCTACCAAGCCGTCTGGGGAGTATGAATATGCAGAGGCATATGACTGATTATTAAAATAGTTTTAGTTTTCTCGAGATAAAGCTAGTGTGAAAGAGTAAATGTCAGCCTGTGACTATTTTCAAAATCAAATTAGTGTATATAGTCAACAGAAAACACCAAAATGTATTTATTCATGTTAGAGTTTTTGCAGTATCTAGTCAAACGATACATATTTTGAACTTTTTTCTCTCCTCTTCACTCTCCTCTCTTTTTTATTTTCTTTCAAAAATTAGAAACTTTATTAAAAAACCCAAGAACTTTGGTTTTGGTAGGTTTTGATGCTCTGTGGTGTATCTTTTACAATGTTCATACTTTTCCGTGGTTCTCACTTTTTCAAGATAGGTTTGTTTAATTTGTCGGGTGGCACACAGAGGATTTCCCATTTCTTTTGTGCAGTCTTTTTATTTTGTTTTGTTCTTACAACTACAAAAGTCCATTAATGTCTACTGCTTGCTTTCTCTTACCCTTGACAATATTGCAGAGATCTGCAAGGTGATGAAGCTCAAAAGCAAACCACTATCACTTCTGTCTTGGGCTCGTGTTACTGTGTAATTGCCAATAGTGGCACAGGGGTGGACTCCAAGGTTTCTTTTGAGCCTCTTTTTCTTTAAATGACGCTTGTTCACATTTCTATTATTGGAGTGCATTGCAGAAGTTGACAGTATTGCAATAGTAAGAAAACCCACTCAAACAGTCCAATCTTTGTCTTTGTGTAAATTTTTATTTGTACTGTACCAGTATGGGCGTTGGGAGTGGGAAAGGGAATGAGACAAAATAATAACTGGTAATTAGATGGTTTTCCACAGGTGTTTATCTTGACTGCCAGCTTCTCTTCCTACAATATATTTGATATGCTGCAAATCTAATGAAAACCTAGAAATTTTCATAAGCTGTGCACCTCTGTTGTTTTTCCAGACACATGAACATTTGAATGACTTTATTTACATGTAATTCTGCATGTTAACTGATGATTGCATGCTGATTTACAGTAAATAAAGGTAAATAAGGGTCACTGAGTTGTGTTTTATACATCACAGTGGTACAGTTCTTGCATGGTTTTTATCTTGCATGACAATGAAATATGTTTGTATTAGTCTATGTATAACATGTCTTGTGGTTTATGCATGCTGCACTAATCTCTGTGTTAAATCTGTCCCCTCTTTATTCAGAGCATGCTGTCTAGGTCCTTTAATTCCAATTATGCTGCAGTTAGCAGCTTTCACTATGGCAGCTCTAGGGATCTGCATGGCAGCCAGGGTAGTGTTGCCTTGAGTGTTGCAGACGGAAGAGGTTCTGGTGTGCACATTGTTCGAGTGAGTACCTACAGGAGGCTATTGCAATATATAGAGGGGGAAAGAATAAACTGTGAGAGGAGTCCTTAAATTGATGGACTTATCCTTTTACATATGGACAATGCTTTCAATAGTGGAGTTTTTTATAGGCATTAAGTCAAATACTTTGCCTTCGTATGCCTTAAATGTATTGCAAGGCTTTTAAATTTAGTATCATGAAGTTGAGTTTTCTTATTGTCTTTTATAGATGGTTGAACATAAGTAAAATTGTTTGGTTTCATTGTACATATGTGCAAGGTTGTTAAAGGTTTGAACAAAATCTTATTATGCTTTTTCTTTCCACAAACACATTCTGATTATGTAAACTGTACTGTTAAGATACTGTACAGTACTGTACAGTACAAAAATTAATATTTTAGTTTGTGAGGAAATGATTCTTAAACTCTGAGCATCCTGAATGATATTATGATTTCCAGAGTGAGCAGGATAAAGTCAACAGAAGACTTCCTTTAACCATATGAATCCTTGAATAGGCGGTCCTTAACATTTGTTGACTTTTCTTATCAATTTATTGGTGATCAAAGACACCTCTGCAGATGCTAGTTTTTCTATTTCATGGGTGTGGTGTCTTGGCTAGTAAGATTTTCTACATAAACAACGTACTAGTTAAGGGTTTTATTGTTCTTTATCTTAAAATGTTTTATTCTGGGTTTCTTATGATAATTTTTTTAGTTTGAATTATATGAAGATAGTTGTCCTTACTGTTCCATTCTGTTTAAAGCATCCCCAGGCTTCTACTCCAGGAGATCAATGCCAGGATGAGGTATTCATTTCAGGACAGCAGAATTACTCATCTGCCACGCTTAGTCTCAAAGATGTTCCTCCAGACAGCATGAAGAAAATAGCTGTGCAGGTAATTATCTACATGGCACCACAGATAGAATATATTTATTATTATTTGTAAGGTTATTTTTTTTTTTTTATTAGTAGTAGAAACATAATATTGGGATAGCAGTTGGAACTGAGACCTCTTTAAAATGTAATGCCCAGGTATTGAAAGTGGCATAAATAAAATAACTTCCTCTTTTTGGAAGACAAAATAGCTAACTATATGAAGGGAGATAGTTTTAATTTTCCTTCAGCGGCTTTGAAAGAAGAAATTTGCAGCAAAAGACATAATTACAAGTGTAAATTGGAACATGGCAGATGATTCCAGGAAAACAACCTTTTAAAGAACAAATTTGAAATCTGTGTGATGATAAACATAAACTTGTAGGAGATATTTTGTATTAATCTCTAAGAACCATTTATACAGGCAGGACTTACTCCAATGAAACTAAATAGATGATTGTGAATTAGTATGATGCAGCAATTGATTTTCTCTTTATAACTTCACTAATTTCAGTTGCATTTCTACAGACATTGGATATTGAGAATTTGCGTATCTGTTGATACATGTTGCCTATGAAAACCTCTGGCAGTGCAATAGAAAAAAAAGGTTTTCCTGTCATGCTTTAGGTTTTCAGAAAAGGCAGTAGAAGATAATAAAAATTATTTGTAATATACATCTGATAAATCTGATTTGTAAATAAGCTTAAAAATGTATTTATACACACATTATTGTTTCTCAGAATCACTTTGACATAAAAAACTCCACAGAATAGATTCTGATATGTGTCCATTCACATAGCATAATTAAAGGTTGAAATTTGCACGCTTCAGTTATTTATAATGAGTGTGTTTGAATATCCTTGTATCCTATAACTAATGGGATAATGGCGGCAGGCAGAAAAAAGTCTGTAACTCCAGCCTGTAGCATTTTTGGAATGTGGGAATCATACAGAGGGATGAGTGACTTAGAGAGGCAGATCAGCAAGGAGGCAAGAGGCTGCCAGTCTCAACACAGGGTTGCAGGCCTGAACAGTAACTCTTAGGCTTCAGTAAAAAAATGTCATCTCCAGCATCATCCCTAGTGACATGGTTTTAATGCACTGTGTCTTGACAGATGCATACCTTACTGCTGTTTGTCATTGTTATACCTATCAAATCAGTGACAGGTGTGTTAACAAAAGAATGTCTGTTGGAAATACGATTACAGTTTTGATTTTGAAAATCTTGAGCTTTTATGTTAATTTGCTCAGAAGGTTTCCTTGTGGAGTGGCCACCAAAAGATATTTGGAGAGCATGAAATTGCTGTCTGCTAGATTTTTTGTGTATCATCTACTGGGAATTGTTACAAAATCTCTGAATTTTATGCAATAAAAGTGGAAACTATCGTGGTATCAACCAAGTGTCAGTACTGTCAATTGCACTGCTAGAAAATAATGGTTGAGAAAACTCAGTGAAACAAGTGCTAAAAGCAAAGACTGTCTAGTCTGGTCTAGTAAATTAGCACTCAAATTTTTATTTTTCAGATTTGTTCTCAGCAGGTCAGAGCTGATGACTATTAAAAAAAAAAGGAAGTATAATTCTACACAATCCAGAAGAGTAGTCTTAGTAATGCTCCTAAAATTAAAAGCAGTCAAGTATGAGAAATATTGGAATAATAGAGGAGGAATTAAGGATTGCTGCTTATAAATTGTATGACATTGAGTATTCATGTTTTATTCAGTTACCTTTGACAAATGGACAAATGTGCCAGCCTCAAAGACCTCAGGCAAACTACAGCCAAGTCCATCATCTCCCTCCTCAACCATCAGTAGCAAGACATCCCTCTAGAGAGCAATTAATTGATTATCTGATGTTGAAAGTTGCCCACCAACCTCCCTATACCCAGTCCCAGTGTTCTTCCAGACAAAGCCATGAGTTGGCAAAGCAAGAGGTAAAATATAACTTTATGATACGACTGTCAGTGGCAGCGAATTGTTAGATTGTTTCCATTTATTACCATTTCTCTGTAGATGGCAACAGAAATTGTATAGGAATTTATCTCCAGCAGAGACAGTGTTATCTCAGTGCAATTCTGATACAGAAATCAAACATTCCTTCTAGTTTTGAGCTTTTTTTACTTTTTTATATGAACAATTTAAGGGAGTAATATGGTGGAATGTACCAGAAAGTTAAACTTGCATCTTTTTACTGAGCTAGAAGTTTATTTCTCAACTTCATTTACTCATTTATCTAGTAACTGAAAAAATACAAAGCAGCAGTACAACTAGAGTAGTTTGCATCTATTCATTGCTATCCAGAATGGTTCAAAAAGAACCATTTCTACATTTTTCAGGTTCTGTGTCCATACCAAAAGCCAGGATGAAAAAAGAATGAGCATCTCATTCATGCCTGATAATTATGAGATTTATTTATGATAGAGAGATGTGGATAAGAAATTGTTATACAATTTAATCACTCTTGCATTGCGGCAAGCTGCTTTCTGCTCTTGGACACAGGATGTTTCCTCTGTATTTTGGGGTTGTGTTTTTGTTTTTTTTTTTTTTTTAGAAAGTACTGAGAACTACATTTTCACATTTTCATTCTGTGCTAGAATGAGAATGTCCACTTCTTGTGTACAGTAAGTTTTCTAGACAGCTATTCTGGCAAGAAAAAGTGGAGCCAGTGTTGGCTACATAGAACTTAGAGTGAAAAGGGGAACAAGGTTTGATTTTTTTAAAATTCTGCTAGAGGTAGCAAAGAAACGTGAGGAACAGTTAGTTTCATAGGACCATGTGTATTTGCTGGGGGCATTAAATTCATTAACATAATATCAAAATATCTCTGTATTTAAAGCCTACATGAACCATGATAATAATAATAGTGACTCTGGAGTAAAACCTATGTACAATGATTACATGATGCTATTGTATTGGAATCTTGTTCTGAGGTAATATTTTGAAAAATAATACTCTCCTAAGCTGTGAAAATGCTTTTTAGAAATCTTTTTAAAGCTTTTGTTCACATGAATTCCTTAGTAACAATTTCATGACAGTAGCAAATTTTCATCCAGTTCATCTAACTTTTGTTGTAACTACTTAGATTCGAGTGAGAATTGACAAGGATCCAGAACTTGGATTTAGTATATCAGGAGGAGTTGGTGGTAGAGGGAATCCATTCAGACCTGAGGATGATGTGAGTATTTTATACAAATGCATCTTAAAGTCATTCTGATAAATGGTTTCTAGTGTTGAGCAAAAAGGGGAGGGAGGGATGAGTATATATATTCCCCAGACCACTAAACTCCATCACTGGATGAGAGAAAATTTGGGACAAATAATATGGAAAATGACCTATGTATGTGACCACAGTGGTCACGTGACAACACAGAGGATTATTCTAGCTGAGTGATTCTTGCACAGTTCCAGATATCAGTCAACAAATTTGAGATAGTGAAGTTTACAATTAGGAAGCCTGTTAAAAGAGAATGTGATTTAGCCTACAGCCTTATTTCTGCCGGTTGGTAATTCATCTTGACATATACATCTGCCAAATTAAACAAAGGCAGATCAGAATTTGCCCTTCAGTACTCCTTTAAAGATAATTCTCCCGGATTTACCATCAGAAGAGGAAGGCAGCCACAAAAGCCAGTAGACCTGTAGAATAATATTGCATTCTCTTGTTTTTTTTTTTTTTTTAGAAAGTACTGAGAACTACATTTTCACATTTTCATTCTGTGCTAGAATGAGAATGTCCACTTCTTGTGTACAGTAAGTTTTCTAGACAGCTATTCTGGCAAGAAAAAGTGGAGCCAGTGTTGGCTACATAGAACTTAGAGTGAAAAGGGGAACAAGGTTTGATTTTTTTAAAATTCTGCTAGAGGTAGCAAAGAAACGTGAGGAACAGTTAGTTTCATAGGACCATGTGTATTTGCTGGGGGCATTAAATTCATTAACATAATATCAAAATATCTCTGTATTTAAAGCCTACATGAACCATGATAATAATAATAGTGACTCTGGAGTAAAACCTATGTACAATGATTACATGATGCTATTGTATTGGAATCTTGTTCTGAGGTAATATTTTGAAAAATAATACTCTCCTAAGCTGTGAAAATGCTTTTTAGAAATCTTTTTAAAGCTTTTGTTCACATGAATTCCTTAGTAACAATTTCATGACAGTAGCAAATTTTCATCCAGTTCATCTAACTTTTGTTGTAACTACTTAGATTCGAGTGAGAATTGACAAGGATCCAGAACTTGGATTTAGTATATCAGGAGGAGTTGGTGGTAGAGGGAATCCATTCAGACCTGAGGATGATGTGAGTATTTTATACAAATGCATCTTAAAGTCATTCTGATAAATGGTTTCTAGTGTTGAGCAAAAAGGGGAGGGAGGGATGAGTATATATATTCCCCAGACCACTAAACTCCATCACTGGATGAGAGAAAATTTGGGACAAATAATATGGAAAATGACCTATGTATGTGACCACAGTGGTCACGTGACAACACAGAGGATTATTCTAGCTGAGTGATTCTTGCACAGTTCCAGATATCAGTCAACAAATTTGAGATAGTGAAGTTTACAATTAGGAAGCCTGTTAAAAGAGAATGTGATTTAGCCTACAGCCTTATTTCTGCCGGTTGGTAATTCATCTTGACATATACATCTGCCAAATTAAACAAAGGCAGATCAGAATTTGCCCTTCAGTACTCCTTTAAAGATAATTCTCCCGGATTTACCATCAGAAGAGGAAGGCAGCCACAAAAGCCAGTAGACCTGTAGAATAATATTGCATTCTCTTCTGCTTAGGTTAGAAAATTGAAAAAATGTTTTGAATTATATGTTTCATGCTATCCTACTATTCATGAAATAAGTGGTCAAAAATGTTTTCCACCTGTCTTTTTAAAGGGCATATTTGTAACGAGAGTGCAACCAGAAGGACCAGCATCTAAGTTGTTGCAGCCTGGGGATAAAATAATTCAGGTACTGTGGTCATCTAATTAACGAGCATCTGTCATATACCAGTTAGTTTTCAGTTTGCATTTTTTCTAAGAGCAGAGAGTTTAATTTTTACATAGATTACCAGTATCTTTTCCAGAAGCATTCTTATATTCTGGGATAATGTTTTTAATTTTCTTCCACCTAACATTAAGCTAGGGGCTACAGGCTGCAGTGTTAATCAGTTGAACCATCTTTTCAAACTCTGAACGGGTTTTTTCACACTTCTAAAGACAAAACACCAGGCCTAACATTGTCATTCAAGATGGAACGTGAGCATTTCATTAGGCTCTGCTATCATTCAGTTATTTAACTTGTGGTCGCTCACAGGTGGTATTCTGGATATGGTGGTGTCTGAAGACCAGCAGCGGCCCCTCGCAGCCCCTCTCCCCAGCTGCACCTCGCTGTTACAGACCCCTCTGTCCCGCAGCTCTGCCCATCTCTGCTGCCCCCACTTCCCCAGCTGATGGACTGGGCATGCAGGAGGGCTGCCAAAAGCTGCCTCTTGGCCAGCTGATGCCTGGCTGGTTACCCTGTGCACCTCCTGGCTGCTACGAGCAAGCCCTTTAGCTTGCACCAGGAGCCATGGCTCCTGGGCTGCAGCTGTGTAGTTCTTCTCTGTAGGAAGTCAGTACCTTTCGGACCTTTTCTGTCTCAGATTTGTTCGAGGTTGTGTAACGAGCTCATAAGCTATTTGGGGAGGGGGTGGGGAAGTAGACAATGGGATTATAGAAGCCTTACTTTCTTAGAGAAATGGGCCAACAGGACATTTGAACAGTGCTGTAGCCACCCTTAAAGTTGCAGAGTTAAAAATTACTAACTTTTCATCACATTACTGGTTTGAGAATGTTCATAGAACCAGAACTGAAAACACAGCCTAATCCTTCGAATGAAAGATTAAACCAAAAAGCAAACTAAACTAAGGTGAAGTTGTTCCAACTTGGTGGCTTGCTTTTGAGCATAGTAATAATTCTGGACTTGTTCTTTTTCACTGGGGTGAGAAGGGTCCTAGTTCTGTTACTGATGTAGATGACTTTAAGGGGTAGGGGTAACCCTCCAACATACAGGAACAAGAAGCTTATTAAACCTTTGAAAATACTGATAGCCTATTTGTTATTTATAGAGTGGAATGTGTGTGACAGGTGACCTTTGTTTTGATAGCCTATTGCTGTCTTTATGGAATTTCATTTGTCTGTGTGGCATTTCTAATGAAGTTTCCTTTTTTCACGTTGGCACTGCTTGGATTTTTGCTTTCTGTTTAATGAGGAATTCATAGTTTGAGAAAGAGCTGAAGGAAGAGTTGCGTTTGCATGCCTAGATAATTAGAGACTGTTTCATTTCTCATAACTAAGAATATTTTTTTGTGTAACAGCACATTCTTTATACCTAATTCCAGTGATGATGTAATGACAGTCCCACTCTGTCTTGTTGCCATTTAGACAACTTCTGCTGTTATTGACTGAGTATCATCTCTCCCAAAATGATCTTACTATGCTTGATTTTGCAATGTTCTCTGTAAAACATGTATTAGACTTCCATATTGTAATGCTTGTCTAATACATATGCCTAATAAAAATATTCTGCATGATCAGTGACTAGATAATTCCATGTCGGTCTTAAGATACTGTTGCATATTAGGTTAGGACTAGGACATTCTGTGATGGTTTGGAAGGGTTATGGCCACTTTTGCTCTCTGAACAGTCTCTACATTAATCTTCCCCTGCAACCCTGGGCAGATTTAAAATCCACTGAAGGATTCAGCTGGTAGCAACAGCAAGTGTTTGGTGATGGGGTAAGGAACCATAGCTCCAAAGTGGCACGGCTGAGGTGCAGACCTCACCACCAGCTCTCTCTGTCGCCACATAAGGGTGGTAGCTCTGGGAGAAAGCTGGAAGCAATAACAGCTTAGAATGGACAAATCTGTCATTCTGCAAGGTTTTATCACCCAGACTGGACGTTAATGTTAAGTAGTACACCCTGAGAAGTTGAACCTAGCCATGTTTTCCCTGTCCTTTGTAGGCCACTTGGGCCTGCCTGTATTTGCCAAGCCAAACCTATCCCAGGAATGACAATGTTGTTTAGAGTCATAGGAAAATTCAGGCTGAGGGGGTGACCTCAGGAGGTCTCACACCCTAAAATGTCTTTCAATGCCACAAATGTTTTTTGTGAAATGCTTCGACTTACCACAAATGCCATTTCTAATATTCTGATATTTAAACTGGGATGCATCATTTGTATTGCATTTGCTTTTTTTTGCATGGCCACATTAAGGCTGATGAATTAGATGTCTGATGTTAATGGTTTAAAGTTCAGTTTTCTCTTTTGTTTATTTGCAATACCTTTGGGGTAGAATTCTTCCAGGGCTACCAGATCAGTTTAGTTTCTTGTAGCATACAGGTACATGTTGAACTCACATCAATGGTGTACTCAGCAAGTATGCAGTGGTTTATTGTCTGCATTCAACCAGAATTTAGTTATTTTAACCCTTAAAGCTTAAATAAACTAACATGAAATATGAGACATGTTTCACTAACATGGCATATGAGACTCATTTTCAATTTAAATATTTCTTTTTAGGCTAATGGCTACAGTTTCATCAACATTGATCATGGACAAGCGGTGTCTTTGCTAAAGACTTTTCAGAATGCAGTGGAACTCATCATTGTTCGAGAAGTTCCTTCATAAATACTTACTGTGGATTTGGGGAAAAAGCCAGCAAGATTCATTGAAGGACTTATGGGAAACTGAATATTTTGCCTATTTTTATACATGAAAGGAACTTGAAAAGAATTATGATCAAAATTTGTACAGGAAATACTGAACTTGTGGGTAAAGGGGAAAAAAACCACTGTATAAAACATACAGGAAATCATTTTGGAAATGCATATGGTGATTAAACTTGTTTTTAAGCATTATAGCAATCTAAGGATCACTCCTCCAAGAACAAACCTGTGTTGTTTTTTTGTACAGATGGTAGGTTTATTTTTGGATAATACATACACATTACTAAACTTTGTGCAAGGCTTTACAAAGCCTCAGTTGTAGCCAATGGACAGATGGCAGGGCTGTCTGTCCTGTAGCTGTTTATTGCCTTTACTTTTATTCACCAGATATCAATGTGTTATGCTGAAACCACTTCTGTAGATACGGACTGGGGATATGAAATGTTGGTTTTGCTATGTGCACATTGTATAGATGAATGGGTAGATGGAAGGCGGTGCTGGTTGGACAGAATAAAGGTCAGGTGAAACAACTGTCTGCTATCTAAATCTGGAATTAGGAAAGAAGAAAAAGTGTTTAGCTCTGGAGTGTACGTCTACCAATAGAAAATGCAATAAAAGCTTACGGTGTTTTTTTTTAGGAAGACTGTAACTACAAATCTGTGATATTCTACAGGATTTGTTCTTAATGTAATCATTGAATATTCATTTGCCACATGTGATTCATGTTTAGTTGGGTTTTCTTGCATACATAATTTTTTCAGTTGTACTGTGGAAACGGCGCCCAGAGGTTTTTCTCTGCCGTGGAAATCCCCAATTTTGTGCAAATGGTGATACTTCTATCTTTATAAAAAGTACTCCATTTTAACCTTAGAGATTTTAAAAATGAAACTGAAATGGCCAGTTTTTTAAGGTTGTTGCCTGTAATACGTACTTACACACACACAAAGTAAATGATGCAGGAAGGGTGATGAAAGATAATCTCGATTCTGTTTGGCCTTTGCATTGCCTTGTTAATCAAAAAGGAAACCATACGCATGGAGCTAGGTAACCAAAGCAAGTTTGTGAAACCTTGAACAGTGATGGAGAATTGCTGTGGTGAGATGGAGAGCAAAGGGAGGGTGTACTTACAACCCACCAGTTTGTAATGATGTTTCTTAAAGGGCTGTTCTTACAGGTGACATTAAATGTGAACTAGACACTTCAGAGTCATTAAAGGGTTTCTAACTATATTAATGTAATAGTGATTTACCACAGGCTGCCTTTGTTCCTTATTACTGTATAAAATATTCAATTATGCTTCTATTAATTTTATTTACCAGAAACATAACTTTATTTTTCTCTTTCTCCTTTGTAATTGAATAGAGACTGCATAAGCTGCAGTAATAATTAATACACGGTTGTTATGGACCAGGGAAAAGTGCCATAGAAGACCAGTAACTGTTTTTAATCACAGGCTAATGATTAGCCTGTCATTGGAGCAATATTCAATTATTGCAGTTCATTATTTTTTTTTAATTATATATAAGTTGGTAGCTTGAGACAGGTATAAGTTGCTTTTTTTTCAACCCATGTGTACAAAAGTAAATGCTTTTGATAAAGCTAGCAAGAACACCAGCCTCCTTTAGTTTTGGGACAACGAGCTCTAAGAGGAATTATATATAGCTAGCGGTAATAAACAGGCAGTACTTTTTAAATAAGTGAACTCCAATGTTATTGCACTTCTTTCAAAGATGTTAAGTATTGCTTATTGTACTGTGTATAGTTCTAATAATTTTAATTGAAACCCTTTAACAACTCTTTGTATATTTCAATTCTTTTTAGTTGATTTTCAGTAATATTTACATAGAAAATAATTTTTTTGATATATTAGCAGAAATGTGCTGTATTTTGATAAAATTCACTTATTTTCTGTGTGCTGTTAATCTTCAAAGAAAAGAATGAGAAACATAAATATATAATGGCAGGCTTCAGTGTTCCCCTTCTAAGATGTGTTTTGTTGTTATTTAGTTTCTATTTTTTTATTGAAAATGCAAAATGTTCACATCACATTTTCATTACTTTTAATCATGTTATTTTTATCACACACTGCCTTTTAAAGGGAATGCATACAGACAAGTCCTAAATTACCTTGGTCTTCTACATAACCTGTATCTTCGGGAAGGGAAAAGTCCAAAAAGCAGAACTGATTCTTTATTGATCTTGGACTGACTTTGTATACATTTTGCAGCGCATTTAAATATATCACTGAGGAATTATACTGGATTGCATTTTGCTTTAATAGTAACAGAAGTTTTAAATGTTGTTGTGTCACTTGATTTTCAGATTTATGTATCACAGAAAAATTCTACCAAAAACTGTTTGGCTAAGGTAGAACTATAGGAAGTAGAAATTTATAGCAAGAAGTTTAGTACTTCTTGTGGAAATACTCGGCCAAAGCTCATCTTCAGTAAGGTAGCAAATTAACCATTTAATAAAACATGGATTACACTGATTTTACTCAGTAAATATTGAAGTTTTCAGTGGCTTAATATGTGTGTGTTCCTCCAGTGTCTCTGTGTAAAGGTGAACACATGTCAAACTAGATGATTTTGCGGCGAGTGGGAGAAAGATGTCTCCTGAACTAGTCCAGCCAGGACTCAGCAGGAGCAGAGACAATGTCAGCACTTTTCATTTTGAATGCATCTTAAACTGCATTTTGAATAGAATCCAATCCATCAGCAGCCTAAGTTACTCGGCATGGCAGTGAGTCGATGCAAACTGTTAATGCTTTCTATTCTTAATAGTTCATTAAAGAATCAGTTCAACTGATGTAATGAAAAGATGAAGTCTCCCACATATTTATTATGTAAATATTTTTTAGTTTCTTTTTTGGACTGGAGTTTAAAAAATGTGTATATACTTGAAAGCATTCTATGAACACAAACATAGCAATAAACAACACACAGAATCAAACCTTTATGATTATTTTGGTTTTGTTCAGAAATATTCCCTTGTCAACAACTGCAAAATGTTTTTATTGATCAGCATTTATTCAACATTCCAAATTTTTGTATATAATTAGACTGTTTCTGAGGTAACACATGGAGAATAGATAATAAACTAATGCTCTTTAAAGCTGTGTGTAATTGGCTTATTTAAGTTCTAGGGAATTATCCATAACACCATTTTATTCTGTCGTTTCTGTAGACCTTACTACGCTTATCGGTACACATTAGTAAAGTCTCATTTGTGTTTCTGGCTTTATGCATCTCAGTGCCCCGGGGTTTTGCTCTAGGTGGTTTCATGGCAAGACTGGGTTATTCAGAAAAGTCTTTCTTTATTCTGAATAACCCAGTCTTGCCATGAAATCACCTGGGGGAGAGAGTGGCTTCTCTCCTAAGGAGATGAGGGGTCTTTATCTGATGCAAACTGAGCGGTCGCGCTGGCAGAGCAGGGTTAAAACAGAGAGTGTCTGGAGAGTGCTGTGGTGAGATGGAAAGGCAGTGTAGAGCTCAGCGCCGAACTTCACAGCAGAGGTGGAGGCAGGTTTACATCCAGTGCCTTGGAAACCACCTGGCAATACAGTAACGCAAACTGCTCGGTCTGTTTCCCTGTTACCTCTCCTAATACACGGATCTGGCACATCACTTCTACTTCCTCTGCACAGAAGAGTGATGCTAACTGTAACGGGTTACAGCCCTGATGGCCCTGCAGCACCGGGCCCCTCCCTATTTAAGGTTTTCCATATCTGCTCCCTACTTGGACCTTGGAATTTTCCCCCTTTTTGTTTTTAACTTGAGCTCTCTTTTTGAAGATCTTTTTGTTGTATTTTCTGCCTTTTATGTAGCAGACTTGAAATTTATTAATTCCAATTTCATAGGTGGTGTTTGTTAGCTAAACCTCATTCCTGTGCAGCTGAGCCTTTGGTCTTCTACTTTATTTCACAACTCAACAGTTAACTTTTTCATCAAGCATTTGGGAATGCTGGGTCCAACTTGAGCTTTTCAGACTGGAGGCACTTTTTCAGAGAGAAAGTGTATTTTTGGTGTGTTACTTTGTTGACTTCGACTAAATTCGATTTTGGAATGTATCCAGAAGATTCTGTTGCAGCATCTGTGAGACTACCTTATAACGGGGTTCCACTACACCAAAGGTTACCACTGCACTATGAAATTGCCCCTGTCTAAACAAGTTCTTGTTATATGAAAAACCGAAGTAACCGAAGTAAGAGAAATGAAAATTTCTATTTAAGGTCATACACTGGTCAGCTGAAGTCATCAGAAAAAAACCCCAGACCTAATGACTGGCTTCAGTGTCTTGCTTAGGAAATATGACACCTGCAGACCTGCAGCATGGATGAATTCTTGCCTGAAGTATATAAAATGTGGCTAGAAATCGATTACTTGCTGTAGTGTCTGACTCCATCTTGGCCAGTTTTATGTGATTCTGTGACTTCTCACTGTCTGTGTAATTGAAGCCTTATTTTGTCACAAACAGAGGCACTATTTCAATCAGCTTTCCCTGTGTCATGTATTAGAAAACAAAACAAATAGACCAAACCACAGAAGAAACATCATTCTCAAAATCTTCCTTTATTCAACTTTTACTACTCAGTTCAGCATAGTTGCTTGTAGGAAACTTTTTTCAAGTTACAGTATCAAATAATTCCTGCTCTTCTGCCATCAAGAATTATCTTTCCTGGATGCCCTCCTGAAATAGTAAATGTGAAAGAGTAAATGTAAAAAAGTTTCCAGCACCTCAGAGTAGATGACTTGTTCTGAATGTTCTTACATAGAAAATTAAAGAAGTATTAGAGCCGTCTGTACGGTTTTCACGTAAAAAGACAAATCTGCATCTGCCCTCTGAAAACAAATGCTGGGACCAGTATACTTTATGAGATAAAACCTTCCGCTTACTGAGGAAACTGGATGTATTTCAGAATATTGTTGTTTTGTGTCAGAGGCTTCCTCATGAATGGCTAATACTACATCTAAAAAAGTCTATCATCAGTTACAAGTTCTGGTTCTTTCTTTGGAAAACTGCAAGTTTAAGAATCTATCCTGTAAAATTAAAAAACAGAGACAAACTGGCAATAACTGATCTAATTTAGCTCACTGTAAATGTCTCTATTGCTTTAAAATAATTAAGTTTGGACCGAGAGTTCCTTGTTCCTGGAATGTTTTTTCTGCAGGAATTGCACTACCTGTGACAGGAGTGTATCAAATAATGCTCAGATCAATGTCAAATGATAATCTCAGATCACACAAGTGCACCATTTCTCGGTTTTTCAGGGATTTTTGATGGTTTTTCACTCTTCCCAAGAGGATAGACCTCCAAGTTTCAAAACTGCTTTCAACACAATACAAAAAAACCAACTCTTACTCTGAACAATTGGGTAATGCCAAATGAAGGTCAGGTTCTGCCTTTCAACTTGGATTTAAAAGTAAACATCCCAAAAGAAAACCTTACCTTTTGCCATGGCAGGTGATTTTTGGAAAGCTGGGTTTGTCTGTCCGTGCTCCACAGAGTTGTACTTTAGGTGACATCTTGTGTTTTCTCACTCCATTTGAGAAATTTTAAGAGCATGTTCACATTTGTCAGAAAGGACTTAACCTAATGTGCTGTTCCAGTAAAGCATCGATGCATGCTTAGCACAGCAGAGCTGATCTAGGTAGTTCTTGCTTAGCCCATACAGCAGTGAAGGTTCTTAGGAATTTATACTTTTGTATTTGAACTGACAGTTGATGAGGTTACTGTCTCACAAAGCAGAATGATCGTCAACGTACAGCAGTGTTACTGCAACCAGCTGATAGAACTCTATGGGGCAGTTGCTCCTAGGCTTGGGAAGCCACTGTTCTTAATTCGCATTCTTACCCTCAACAAGTAAGCAATAAAATACCTGATTTAATTTTCTGTGACGTGACTGTCTGATTCTTCTTACAATTATGAAGACTACAGAAAACTACTGATGACTATTGGCAGGGAGAGGAAGCTTTTAGAGTGATGAGCTAAGACGAAAAGCCACTTGAAACTGATAAAAGTTAATTTCACATCACATTTCACATCATATTGCTGTCTTTGTAGTTTATTTTTAAGAAATTAACCTTTCTACAGCTCTCTATGCTATTCATCCAGTAGCCAGGGCTTCCAGGTTATGCGGGGGAGGTCTGCACACAGTTTCTATACGAATGTATATTCCAATAGTGAAAAGATTTTTAATTTTTGGACTTGACACATTTTGGAAGTGATGTCTAGAGATGATACGTGAGAGTCACTACAACCCCACCACCACTTAGCGAGGTGGATCCCATCTCTCCAAGCAGACATTCATCTGCACAGAGGACGGAGGTTGACAGAAATTGAAACTGTGATGCTGACCCCATCTCTGCACTCAGTCGTCGATGCTTGGTACCAGTCCCCTCCTCATCATGCCCCTCACAAGCAGGACCGAGGAGAAGAGCACCTGGGACCCCACAACCCGGAGACTGGGGGTGATAGATCCTCTCCTGGTTGCCCCTGGAGGTATCACTAGTGCTCAAACTGGGGAATGGCAGCGTATCATGGTCAGAGGGTTGGTCAGGCATTTAGAGTCTCTCCACAACATCCTGGGTGCCCAGCAAGCAGCAAACTTCTGTAGCCAGTAAGTCAGGTCAGCAGGGTGCTTCTGTGGCCTGCAGCAGGGAGTCACCCGCTACGTCACGCACTGCCTCTCCCTGCTTGTCTGGCATGGCTCCGTCAGTCTCTGCAGACTCTTTGCTTGAAAGCACCCTCAGCTTCTCCTCAGCTTTGAGGGTGGTGAAACTCAGGTGGAGCTGGAGCCTTACCCATGGTCATCCTTCCCATCTACTCTGCCCTGGTGAGGCCCCATCTGGGGTACTGTGTCCAGTTCTGGGCTGCCCAGTTCAAGAAGGACAGGGAACTGCTGGAGAGGGTACAGCAGAGGGCTACAAAGATGATTAGGGGACTAGAACATCTCTCTTAATGAGGAAAGGCTGAGGGACTTGGGTCTTTTTAATCTGGAGAAGAGAAGACTGAGGGGGGATCTGATCAATGCCTATAAATACTTAAAGGGAGGGTGTCAAGAGGAAGGGGCCAGTCTCTTTTCAGTGGTGCCCAGTGACAGGACAAGAGGTAACTTGAACATAAGAAGTTCCATCTAAACATGAGGAGGAACTTCTTCCCTGTAAGGGTGTCAGAGCACTGGAACAGGCTGCCCAGGGAGGTGGTGGAGTCTCCGTCTCTGGAGACATTCAAAACCTTCCTGGACGTGTTCCTGTGCACCTGTTGCTCTAGGTGGACCTGCTTTGGGGCGGGGGTTGGACTAGATGATCTCTAGAGGTCCCTTCCAACCCCATATTGTTCTGTGTGATTCTGTGAGATCCTGTCCTCTCCAGTGCTGCACAACCCACTGACTTCTATAACTCCTCTGCTCTGCCTCACAGCTCTCCAACACCAGCACACCTCCAGCAGGAAAGGTTCCAGACACTCCCTCTGACCCACCGAGCTCAGGTGCAGGCCTCCCCCTCCCTAGCACCAGCCAAAAGAGTGGGAGTGTCCCCCTCCACAGGCAGGGGCAGATATAACAAGGGGTCCCTGCATCAGGAGCTGCTGACCACACTTGACAGAAGCTGCCAGAGCATCCCCAGGCCTGCTGCCCTGGCCTGGTACCTGGCAGCAGGACGTACCCTCAAGTTTCTCTGAGGGTTCCCAGGAGTCCCCTTCTTCTACTGCTTTCTCGGAGCCTCATTTCGAGTAGGGCATCACCTCTCCTTGCAGTCCAGCCCCTCTCCTCTGACACTCCCTGATTGCCAGCTCTCTGCCTTCTTGTGTGTGCTTTTCCTGATACTGTCTGCAAGAACAGGACTTGCATTTCCACAGTGCAGTTTGAAATAACTGCTTTCTATTAAGGATAAGAATTAAGCATAGATAGAAAAAAGAAGCAGCTGTTTGGCCTAAAGGAAGAGAAAACATGAAATAAGTATTACAACCTGCATATTTTAGACTACATCAGAGACACTGTGCACAGGATTTTGGGCATTGCAGAAATAGGTTGCAATTTACCCCACTTGAGGGAAAAATCTGTTACGTAGCTATGGATGGATGTTACTGAGGTGTGAAAGATGCAGTTAATCCTGGCTGAGGGAGGACCCTTTTGCCCACTCACGGTTAGATGAGTATCAGAATAAAATTTTTTAGAGATGTAATAGGAAGGTGCAAAAGAACAGACATCCTGAGACTGGGCTGGCAAGGTTCCTGAGATGGCTGAGAGCAGTTCCCCATGAAAGGTCAAACTGCTGAAATGACGTAGCTTTTCTGCACAGCCTGAACTCTTGAGCACAGGGGATTAAACTTCTGCAACATCTATTTTTGCAGCTGCATAACACAAAGGGGAATATGGCTCTGCACCGAATACATTTCATGAGGCACTGCTGGACACGGCAAAATGCTCAACTGCTTATGTTTCAGTATTGTCCAAATTAATGAAGAATCTGTGACAGAATATTCACTCTTACTTGCCTGACGTGAAAATACCGATTTGGACAAACTTCTCAAGGACTGTGTCTTCATAGAGACTCTGGTAGCAGATGAACCAGATGCTCTACTGAGAAAGTCTCATTCAGTTGCTAATGTCGATGATTTGTGAAGGAAGCTTGGGAGGAAAAAACCCACCAAACCAACAAAAAGCTTTCTATTGAATTATGAGCATGCACTGGCAAAATACATGATTTGAAAGTATTGTGCCACAGCTCCTAATATCACAACATTTTAGCATATTTGATTGATTTTTGTCTGCAACAACTTTGACTCACAATAGAATAATCAACAACGGGTTTTGAATATGGAGAAGGTATTTTTGCTGAGAATGTTTCTGCCAGAAGTACTTAAATTGAAAGCCATGGATCTTCTATGCAGAAAGTGAGGTTTACTAATAAATATTGAAATAGATTTTAACAGCTGGTTAGGTGACATAATGTGGGAGACTGGCTAGCTGAGAAGGGTCACGTAGACATGGGCCAGCTAGCCCAGCAAGAGCTTAATGAGCACCGTGTTCAGCTTATCTAACTCCCAATAACTGCAAGGCCTTGAAGTTGTTCTTCTGGCCTTGAAGGCAGCTGTGGTCCAACAGAATGTCTGTGATAAGGTAAACATGTAACTGTAAGAAAGGAATTTCGGGCGGAACTGTCTTTTTAGAACTAACCAATAATGAGCTCTCATTTTGCAATATGTATGAGCTAATTATGAGTGTGCATAAAAGAATGGTAGTGTGTCTAAATAAACGAAGCTTGCTGATCACTCATATTGAGTGCTCATGTCTTCCCTCCGTCGCAACAAATGGCGCCCAACGTGGGGCCAGGACCCTATACAGGGCGGAACCTGTGAACAGGGACCCTGTACAGGGCTGAACCTGCGAGCCACGGTTCGGCGGAGCCTGGGTACCGGTCCTGTAAGCAGCGCAGGAGGCGAAAGGGACGAATCCCCGCGCCCAGGAGCACCTATCGAGGGTCCTGTGAAGGCGAAAGGGAAATCCCCGCGCTCGGGAGCACCTATAGAGGGTCCCGCC
>NW_015094508.1:6847594-6862578 GCF_001431845.1 Calidris pugnax | reverse complement strand
GCCCGCGGCCCCCCCCGTCAGGGAATGAGGAAGCAGGCGAGGGAATGGAGTGTAAAAATCCAGTGCAGAGCAGGGAAGGTATAAATCCCTTTACGGAGGGTCTGCAAGTTGCCCGAGAAAGGCAGCAAATGTGGCGGCAGATAGCAGAGAGTGCTATGCTTGAGGGAGACCGAGAGTTTGCCGCGAGTGTCGTGCATGAGGCTTTTCCGGCTACGTACTCCCAGCCAGATGCGCAAGGGAATATTACTGTTATTCTTACGAACTTGGATTGGAAGCTGTTAACTCAGCTGCGATCCACAGTGAATGGGTCGGGACTTAAAGGGGAACCTACAAGGCAAATGTTGGACTATATCTGGGGTACTAATATCTTACTCCCGGGCGACATACGCAGTATAACAAAGTTGATCCTGACTCAACATCAACAGCTATTATTTAATGCACACTGGCAGGCCGTCTGTCAGGAGTCGGCAGCAACGGTTAGGGCACCGGGTGACCCGTTATACGGGGTCACTGTTCAGGAGTTGATGGGTCTAGGGCCTTATTTTCGAACAGAAGCACAAGCATTGATGGGGGCAGAAAAGGCAAAGGAAGCAATGAGATTAGCTAGAATAGCTCTTGACCTCATAAGAGAGCCTGGAGGAATCCCTTCATATATGGGTAATAAGCAAGGAAGGGAGGAGCCATTTGGTTTGTTTATCGATCGAGTAGCAAACGCCATACAGGCGGCCGGGGTGCCTGACTATCTCAAAGGCACTATACTAAACCAGTGTGCTATACAAAATTGTAATCCGGCCACTCGTAACATCTTGGCTACATTACCAGGGACATGGACCATCGAGGAAGGACTAGAAAGAATGGCACAGGTACCGGTGGGGTCACAGGCAATGTTAGCGGAGGCAGTAAAGGAGTTAGGGAATAGTTTAAAGGAACATGCGCAGGCTATGCAGAGTCAGGTTTTAGCAGCCCTTGCTCCTTTGCAAATCTCCATTGGACGGTCAAATGCCCGTGGCCCACCCCGTTTGCGGTGCTACCGTTGCGGCGTCACCGGACACACGAGACGGGACTGCAATGCCAACTCCGTGTGGTGCAGGAACTGTCGATCAGACACTCACAACGAAGCTGCCCGTCGTCCATCTGGATCGGGAAACGGACGACCCAGCGGGAAGAGCCGCCCCGCGCCGACACAAAAAGCGGCTGCCTATCCAGCAGTGCACAACCCTTTCCTCTCCAGCCAGCCACAAGTGGAAGCCTCGGACTGGACCTGGCAACAGCAGTAGATTGCACCCTATTGGACTCAAAGCCTGTCAGAATTGCTACCGGCACACAGGGACCAATCTGTATTAATGGACAACCAGTCGGAGCACTACTTATAGGGCGTTCATCTGCCACTATGCTGGGACTTAATGTTTTGGTTGGACTGATTGATAAGGACTTTTACGGAGAGATTCAAATTATGGCTCAGACGCTGTTTCCACCACTTTTCACAGCTAAAGGCACTAAGGTGGCACAGTCTGCCTATTGAATGGACTGTTTTATGTGGTGAGCAGTATCTTATGGCAGCCTTAACTCAGCAAAAAAAATAAAAACGGGGGAGAAGCAGGGGTCCACCATTATCGTATTGGAATGGATAGCCCCTCCACTACAAGCCCCTCCACTACAACCACAGTGGACAATACAGGAAAAGATTGCCACGCTAGCAGATCTGATCAGAAAGGGTCGGTGCCGCATCCTACAGGTGGATGGCATCCCGCCAAGCACAATATGGGTGCCTATAATAATAGAGTGGCTCTTTTCACAGGTGCCAATAAAACAAATCGACCTGGAATGGTACTTGCAGAATTCCGAGGAGCTACAAGCTGCACTGCTTAACGACGGAGCGGCACTGGTAGCTAAGCCACTACCATCACCCATCCTGTCGTGGATGGAGAACCTGGGCTGGATACTTAAGCCAATGCGGTCCAGGCAACCAATCCCGCAGGCTCTCACGGCCTTCACCGATGCAGGCCGACGCTCCAGGACTGCTGCTGTAACTTGGAAAGATGGACAGGGATGGCAGCATCAAATCTTGCAGGCACAGCAAGGGGACTCTCTACAGACACTGGAACTCTTCGCTGTGGTCTGGGCATTCATTCGATGGAGGAATGTCCCATTGAATATAGTCACTGATTCTCTCTATGTTGCAGGACTAGCTAATCGCATTGAAGATGCGAGTCTGTGAGAATTGAAGAACCAACGTTTAACAGAGCTATTAGTTAGCCTGCAGCTGGCGATCGCGCAAAGAAGCAACCTGTATGCCGTGATTCACATCCAGAGCCACCAATGGGAAGAAGGGCTTGGAGAAGGCAATGCTAGGGCCGACCGCCTAGTCGCGGTCACAACTGAGCCCCCCCTAGCACCACATTGCCGGGCCCAAGAAGCTCACTCTATTTTTCACCAAAACGCAAAAGGACTGGCTCGAGCCTATAAACTGTCTATAGCTGAGGCCCGAGCCATTGTCAAGGCCTGCCCTATATGTAGCTATCATAATTTGGGTCTAGGACTCGGATGTGGGGTCAATCCTTGGGGGCTAAAGTCCAATGAGGTCTGGCAAATGGATGTTACCCATGTGCCCGCATTAGGTCGATTGAAGTATTTGCATGTGACTGTAGACACTTATAGCCACATGATATGGGCCACCCCACAACCAGGGGAAAAAGTCCGGGACGTGTGTCGGCACCTGACTAGTTGCTTCGCCGTTTTAGGGGTGCCTGGCACGATCAAGACTGACAATGGCCCGGCCTACAGCAGTGGGACACTGAAGCGCTTTATGCAATTATGGAACATTGTCCACCTCACTGGCATTCCCCATTCCCCCACCGGGCAGGCCGTAGTAGAAAGAGCCAATGGAACTCTAAAGCGTTACTTGGAAAAGTTTAAGGACATTGTAGATGCAAGAGAAAGGGTCCAAAAGGTTCTCTTTGTGCTTAATCATTTATGTGTGTTTGGGGATGGTAATGATCCGCCTACTGTAAGGCATCATGCAGGATCTGAAACTCTCAAGCCACCACCCATGAAAGTGTTGTATAAAGATGTAAGAACAGGACAATGGGTGGGTCCTGCAGAGGTGGTTTATGTAGGACGTGGTTATGTCTGTGTTTCTAACGCCACAGGTACTATTTGGATTCCCAGCCGATGGGTGAGACCTGCTGTCAAACACACTGACAGCCATGGCCACGCCTAATGACCACGAGGGACTCCACAGAAGGACACTACTTCGTCTGTATCTGGCTATAGATCCGGTGGTGCAACCATGTGTGCATCTCTTTCGCTCATTTCTAAGATGGACATTCTTAGCTAATTCGCCTTGTTAGTAACAGCTGTGGTTAAAGTTATGGTGTGCTGTGTTCTTTGGTCTAGATGCTCTGGGAAGCTGGATGGGGTTAAGTAGATGGCTTAAAAAAAAAAAGGTGTGTTACAAACAGGATTGTTGATCTTAATCATAATAGTGATAGTATTACTTTGCTTAAGCTGTGTGTTTTCTTGTATCAAAACTCTTTTAATGGGAATTATTAATCAAGCTTATATCGCCCAAAATAAAAACGGGGGAATTGTGGGAGACTGGCTAGCTGAGAAGGGTCACGTAGACATGGGCCAGCTAGCCCAGCAAGAGCTTAATGAGCACCGTGTTCAGCTTATCTAACTCCCAATAACTGCAAGGCCTTGAAGTTGTTCTTCTGGCCTTGAAGGCAGCTGTGGTCCAACAACAGAATGTCTGTGATAAGGTAAATATGTAACTGTAAGAAAGGAATTTTGGGCGGAACTGTCTTTTTAGAACTAACCAATAATGAGCTCTCATTTTGCAATATGTATGAGTTTAATTATGAGTGTGCATAAAAGAATGGTAGTGTGTCTAAATAAACGAAGCTTGCTGATCACTCATATTGAGTGCTCATGTCTTCCCTCCGTCGCAACAACGTAAATACTAAGTCCTGGGAAAAATGAAATAATCATGTAAAATTGTCTCATTTGCTAACTGTAATGAGAAATGACTGATGAGGTTTGAGTTGATGCACGCAAGGGTTAGAAACCATGCTGAAAAACCTCCAAACAGATAAAATCTCCATTATTTTTTTTCTGCTGCATTTTAATTAAAAAAGCTATGAAAATACACTTGGTGATTTTAATAATGGGACTGACTCTGGAGTAAGTGATGTGTGGGGTTTTTTTAATTGAATATCGTAATTATTCTGTTATAGCATTAATCATGATGTGCTTATTTTAAGACATCTTAAGATACCAAAACATCTTAAGATACCAAAAAGACTTTTTAGCATTAGTACTTGCTGAACATTATTTGTTTTGCAACATGTATTTTATACCAATTTCAAATAAAAGTTATAAATAAAATTTTAATGTTTATTTGCAGAGAGTTGTACTCCATAGGTTTTCAGACTTCACAGCTATAAAGGTTCTAATCCTTTTATTGTCAGTGGAAGCCTATATTCTGATGCCATGTAGGAGTCTGGGAACTAGAACTACTGGCAAAGGGGACTATGCCCAGGCCTCCTCATCTTTTCATCCAGCTGGACACACATGATTATATCTTTAAGGGTGCAAGTTACCATTATTCATATGAGTTTCTGTGTCTCAGATAAGAAGAATCTGGTTGACTCGTATAAGCAACTTAAGACAAAAGAAGTATTCTTTGAAATTCAGCATGCAAGAGCAAACTAAAGCAACTGCTTTAGCTGCAACAATACCTGGATTATCATCCTTCAAAACAATATCCCCAAACCAAAAACTCAGTACCGTTGCAATTTTTTTCAGTTCCAGACGGTATTAGCCAGCTGAAGATGATACTCTATGAAGCCCAGTTTACCAAACCAATACATATGATGACTGAAATTTAACTATTTCCCCAAAAAAGGAAATTACATATCTAATGCATTAAACTAGAACTGTGTTCACACCCCAGAGTCTGCACCAAAATAGAAAGGCCCATTTCTGCAGTTTTTCCACTATATGCAAAGTTATCTGGAGGAATGAAACTTACTTGTCCTAAATTTATTTAAACTTCTTGCCCTGCTCCTACAAACACTGTTGGAAGGCAGAGTAAGTTATTCCCAATGAATTCCAGAATTTTTTATCCAAGTCATTTGAACTATCTTGTTCAGGTAGGTATTCTGGAGATTTAAAAACATTTTTTCTTTATGTAGAGTTACATGCTGTGACTCACAGCAGGATGAACCTCAGAGCAAAGGAGAAAGATGCTTTCTTTTCCTCCAGAAATAGCACAGACCTACCTGAACGGTTCCAATAGCACATCCTGCCAGAAAAATAGCAAGTAGCAGATCTCCCAGCAGACACTCAATTAAATTAAAAAAAAAAACAACTAAATTTTAGCATTTCCTTCTCCTACTCATGCATATTCACACATACTGGTTTTAAAAGTATATACTAAAAATTTTAGTTTAATATAAACTTACAAAATTTATATGTAGAGTTTTATGCAGCTTAAAAGATGGTCTTCTAAAAACCTCTTTTGAAGCAGAAATGCTTCTGTAATCCAAGTAGTGTTGTCCAGAAAACAGGTACTAGATTTCACAAGTGACTGAAGAAACACCACCCTGAAATGATAATTGGATGCAGAACCTGTTCTCACATCTCTCTCTTACCTGCTTTGGTGCATTTTCCCAGTCTATAAATGATGGCGATAATCCTCCTTTGTTAATATAAGCATGGAGATTCAGAGATAAAAATACTGTCTAGTTACTACTGGTTGCCAGCTAAATCTGTCATCTTTTTTCTGAGGAAGTTTAAAAAGAATTGAAAGCTGAGAAAAGCTACTCCATCTTTGATTTAAACAATTTTATGAGGAGAAGGGGAACATAATGATAAAACGCACTCATATAGCTGCTAGTATGACTCTTAGAGCTGATACTGCTACGTTAAATACAACAATCCTAACTTTTTTTAATGTGTTTTACATAAAAGAGATAAAAAACAGATACTGAAATCTCACAGCTGTTTCAGATTACCAATGTCAGTTTATATAGACGACTGCCATCCAGAGGCAGGAACTTTTAAAGGGTTTCAGCTGTTTACATTGGCTATGTAGAGTTCATCTGTTAATCTCAGTATCGGTAGGATTTTAAGATTTCTAGATCAACTTTCATCTGGGAAAAACAACTACTACTAGAGAAATTTTATGCTAAAAAAATCTTTTAACCTTTTTTTCTGGGTAGAGATATAAAATTGGTCTCATACTTTGTGAAAAATAGGTCTTGTTAAATGTACTTTATATAATTTTGGGACTAAAGAGGGGGTGGATTAGGATTACATCACATAATTAAGAGGTTTTTTCTATAAGATGTTTTCCTCTACTACACAACAGTCTTACTTAAAAAAAAATAAAATTATACTAAGGCACATACAAAAAAAGAGAGCAGCTACCTGATAAACCTGAATAGTCTAACAATGAAAAGGAAGTGAAAGGAATTTCTAGCATTTGGGTAGAACTGTCGATTTTTTGCAGTTTAGAACGAAGTCTATTGTCTGCAAAATGCCACAAAGTGAACATTTTCTGAGTTGTCTGTATTTGAAAATTAGTTCAAGTTAAACTGAGGTGTGAATCTGAATTGCATTAGATATTTAAAAAATCCTACCTCCATGTGGCTTTATTCCAAGCTAAAATGTGCTGTAGACGTAGGCAAAACATACACTGTTGTTTTCAGATTTCATGTTAACTGCTTACTTTGACAAGAAACAGTTCATACCACCAGAACTGAGATTATGGCCATGCACAGAACTTGGCAGGCATCTCTGCATGAATTTATACATTGAGTAAAATTCCTGACCGATTATGAGAGGCAGAAAAATATCCCTACCTGGAGCGCGTGTCTGGGCAAAAACTGAGAAAGTAAGAGTATTATCAGAAGCCAATCTGAACAGGCAGTCTGCTGTCAGCCGCAGGAGGAGACTGGCATTGAAAGATTGTGCCCCTTGGTTAATTCACAAGAGAAGGAATATTCCTCTTGCAAAATAAACATTTGTTTCCTGTGTTCTGCATTGCTCCTCTATGTAAAACATTGGAATTTTAGTTCTACAATAAGGCAAACAGTGTTAAGTTATTGTGTATGGAAACAAATTTATGTGGCAAAAGCTATACAAATACACTGGCTTTTAGTGGCATTCTAGTACTGCTTGTGGAAAAGCATTCAGAAGAAAAACACCTTATTTTTATTTGGATCTCTTCTCCAGGTTGATGTATCTCTATTTTGATCACTCTTACATCCTGAAAGATTAAGCTAAACATATAAATTCACAATCTTAAACAAAAAAACAAGAAGTAGTATACTGTACACAACTTGAATGTGCTTTAATGAGAACCAAATGTGCTAGCTATGATTAAATGATGGCAGTATTTTAAACATTTATACCACTCACTCAAAATTTTCTTGAAGTCTCAGTAAGATGTCAAAAGTTCCCGAAATTCAAACTGTGTTATACAATGATTGTTTTAATGTTTTTTCCCTAAAGACGGCTAGTTTTTTTGTTGGTTTTTTTTTTTAGTTTGGTGCATAATTACAAAATTATGAAAGCCTGACTAAAAAAGACCAGAACAAAGAATGTGTTGTTTAGCATCCTGCAAATGTATTAATGTGAGCTGGTACGTAAATAGCCCACACTGAAACATCTGATCATTTGACAACCAAATTCAGCTGAGAAACGCCGACTGAAAGGAGCATCAGTCACAGGGCCACCCTACCACAACAGGTGGGGTTCTGTCCCAAACAATGCAACTGTCGGTCTTTTTTTCTCTCTTTAAGAGCGCATTGAGTAAGTGAGGTAACAGGTACTACGATACCACACAAGGAGTAACTGGTGACTGAGAAAACCACCCTGGCAAGCAGGAAAAGCAGTCCGACATACACTTTGACAGGTAAAAACCTCTGAGACTAGCTGGTTTTGGGGACAGTGATGCAGAAGGTTTTTCAGGCAATGAGGAACCTTTTGTAGACTATCCTGCAGTCGTACTTAGGTTGGCAATAATCCGCTTGAAATTCTACGTCCTGTTTGGCCAAGACAAAGTACTACTTCATGTGATCTACCGGGCAATTCCAAACACTGCCTGCTACAGCATTAAGGGGGAAACTGGCAGCTAGGCTCTCCGTGCAGGAATGCTGTTTGCATCTTGGCAGAAGCCAAGCATTGTACCTTCCTATCACAGGAGAACAGAAAAACAAAGAAATTCTTCATGCTTGTTCTCCTATTTGAATTAGTAACGCTAGTCTCACTTGTTGATCTCATCCCATCGAACCCTGTTGGATGTAGTTGTAATTAAGCAAAGCATTGCTGGTTCTCTCTAATCAATGGTTTTGGCAGTGGTAGTAAGAATTGAAGTTTGTTAGATTCTCTCTCCTTAAAGAAGACACATGTTTATGGAAAAACATCAGTGAAGTAGTTCAAAAATCTTGTAATGTATGTAAAAAATAATCAAAGAATGAACCATTCCACCTACTGTAGACCTGCTTTTACTACTGATATTCTGAGCGAAGTAGCAGGAATGTTAACACTTTTAATGGAAATTAAAAGAATTCCTGAGATTACTAAAGAATATCTCCATTATTACAGGAAGTAAACAAAAAGTATTATTCCAAGCTTTTTTCAATTAAGAATGATTGAATAAGTGAACTCAGTTCAGGAAAGCACGGTTAATTCTTACACAATCAGAGTGTTCCTGGGGATGGAAGGGCCCTCTGGAGATCACCCAGTCCACCCACACCCTGCTCAGAACAAGATCAACTAGAGCAGGTTACTCAGGCCAGGTTTTGAGTATCTCAAAGAACGGAGACTCCACAGCCTCTCTAGGCAACCAGTTCTAGCAGTCAACCACCCCCACAGTAAATCAAAGGTGGTTTTATTATCACAGGATCATAGAATTGCTTGCGTTGGAAGTGACCTTAAAGATCATCTAGTTCCAATCCCCCTGCCATAGGCAGGGCCACCTCCCACTCCACACCACCAGCTTACTCAAAGCTCTGTCCCGCCTCACCTTTGACAGCTCCAGGGACGTGGCATCCACATCTCTGGGCAACCTGTTCCAGTGTCTCACAACCTGGACAGTAAAGAATTTCTTCCTGATATCTAATCTAAATCTACCCTCTTTCAGTTTGAACCCTTTTACCCCTTGTCCTATCGCTGCACTCCCTGATAAGAGACCCTCCCCATCTCTCCTGTAGGTCCCCTTCAGGTACTGGAAGGCTGCTATAAGGCCTCCTCAAAGCCTTCTCTTCTCCAGGCTGAACAACCCCAACTCTCTCAGCCTGTCTTCATAGGAGCGGTGCTTCAGCCCTCTGTTCTTCCTTGTGGCCCTCCTCTGGACTCACTTCAACAGGTTCATGCCCTTCTTATGTTGGGGGCCCCAGATCTGGACACAGTACTCCAGGTGGAGTCTCACAAGAGCAGTGTAGAGGGGTGGAATCACCACGCTGGACCTGCTGGCCACTCTTCTTTTGATGCAGCCAAGGGTGTCGTTGGCTTTCTGAGCAATGAGCACACATTGCTGGCTCGTGTTGAGCTTCTCATCAAACAACACCCCCAAGTCCCTCTCCTCAGGGCTGCTCTCAATGCATCCTCTGCCCAGCCCCTATTTGTGCATGGGACTGCCCTGTCCCACGTGCAGGACCTTGCGCTTGGCCTTGTTGAACTTCATGAGTTTTGCATGGGTCCGCCTCTCAAGTCTGTCCAGGTCCCTCTGGATGGCTTCCCTCCCTCAAGCGTGTCAACCACACCACACAGCTTGGTGTCATCAGCAAACTTGCTGAGGGTGTACCCTACCCATGCTGCTGACAAAGACGTTAAACAGCACCAGTCCCAATCCCTGTGTAACACCACTTATCACTGGTCTCCACTTGGACATCGAGCCATTGATCACAACCCTTGGAGTCCAACCATCCAGCCAATTCCTTATCCACTGAGTATTCTATCCTTCAAATCCATGTATCTCCAATTTAGAAACAAGGATGTCAGGTAGGACAGTGTCAAATGCTTTGCACAAGTTCAAGTGGATATCAGTTGCTCTTCCCTTATCCACTAACTCTGTAACCCCATTGTAGAAGGCCACCAAATTTGTCAGGCACAATTTGCCCTTAGTGCAGCCATGCTGGCTGTCATCAATCACCTCATTTTCCATGTGCCTTAGTACAGCTTCCAGGAGGATCTGCTCCATGGTCTTGCTAGGCACAGAGGTGAGACTGACTGGCCTGTAGCTTCCCAGGTCTTCCTTTTTTCCCTTTTTTCAAAATGATGGTTATGTTTCCCCTTTTCCAGTTGATTTCAACCTGACTTCTCAAATATGATGGATAGTGTCTTAGCTACTTCATCCATCAGTTCACTCAGGACCCATGGATGTATCTCATCAGGTCCCATGGATTTCTGCACCTTCACGTTCCTCAGATGGTCTCAAACCTGATCTTTTCCTACAGCAAGCGGTACCTCATTCTCCCAGTCCTTGCCCTTGCCTTCTGCGACTGGGGTGGTGTGGATGGAGCACTTGCTGGTGAAGACTGAGGCAAGAAAGTCATTGAGTATCTCAGCCTTCTCCATATGCTAGGTAACCAGGCCTCCTGCTTCCTTCCTGTTGTTCTCTAGTCTTCCTTTTATCACTAATGTACCTGTAGAAGCTTTGCTTGTTACCCTTGACATCCCTGGCCAGATTTAACTTTGTCTGGGCTTTAGCTTTCCTAACATGATCCCATGCTGCTTGTACAATCTCTCTGTATTTGTCCCAGGCTACCTGACCTTGTTTCCACTCTCTGTAGGCTTCCTTTTGCTGTTTGAGATTGTCCAGGAGCTCCATGTTCATCCACGCAGGCCTTCTGGTGTTTTTGCCCAACTTCCTCTTTGTTGGGATGCATCGCTCCTGAGCTTGGAGGAGGTGATCCTTGAATATTAACCAGCTTTCTTGGGCTCCTCTTTCCACCTGGGCATTATCCCATGGTAGTTTGCCAAGCAGATCCCTGAAGATGCCAAAGTCTGCTCTCCTGAAGTCCAGGGTAGCGAGCTTGCTGTGCATCCTCCTCACTGCCCTAAGGATCCACCATTCTGATTAAATGAAATTTCCCATATTTCAATTTGTGCCCATGTCCTGTCACTGGACACCACTGAGAAGATCTTGGCTGGCCACCTTGTTTACAGTCTCCCACCTGGTACTTATTCACATTGATAAGAAGCCTCCTGAACTGGGAAGCCCAGCATTGGACACATCATTCCAGATGTGGTCTCACCAGTGCTGAGCAAAGGGCAAAGCTCACCCTCCTCAACCTGCTGGTGATGCCCTTCTTAATGCAGCCCACAGGCCTGCTGGCCTTCTTTGCAGCAAGGGACCATTGCTGGCTCACGTTAAACTCATTAAACAGGACTCTCAGGTGCTTTCCAGCCAGTTCTGGTGCATTGGGTTATTCCTGCCCAGGCTCGGGACTTTTTCTCAACACCATGAGATGCCTGTCAGCGTGTGTCTCCAGTCTTTTGAGGCACCTCTGAATGGCTGCCCATACACACTAAGGTATTGGCTGCTCCTCTGAATTCTGCATCATCTGCAAACCTGCTGAGGTTGCACCATATCCCACTCTCCAGGTCATTAATGGAGACCTAACGACGACATAACAGTATTGGACCCAATAACGACCCTGGGGTACATATTGACTCATTGCCAGTGGGACTTTGTGCCACTGACCCACAGATTTTTGCTCAGTGGAAATCTATTGTGTGGATTGTCCGGAGACTGATGTTGCGATTCCCAGCTGGGAGAAGCTGGAGGACTCAGTCTTTGCTGGTTAATCTGACATCATTGACCGTACAAGCCAAGTGAAGGTAAAATGAAACTATTTATTTATTGAATCTAAGTGCATCAATACAGTTACTAAAAAGTATGAAAACAGCTGAGCAAAACTGAAAAGATGTTCCTATAGGTATTAATCCAGTTAGATCACGACTAACATCTTCTCTTGGCCTACAGCTACCTGTAAGATGTTAATACAGGTCTGTCAACCATTTAGAGAGAAAATGATGTTAGGGGAGTGCTTGTACATCAGTTCCCCTTCCGCATGTCTAGCCATTTTATTTTTTATTTCTCAATAGGTCTGTTTTTTATTATAGAACAGGGAGTGACTCTTACATACTTCTAAATTCTGAAGTTTGGCTAAAACAGAGTCATTGTTTGCTTCTGGCATTTTAATGGCAGCCTGTGTGAACCAAGGCTTTTGGAATTCAGTTTTGGGTTTGGGGTTTTTTCTTTGCTATTATTCTGAAATCCAAATTAACTTATTGGTATTATTTTCCAAGCTAATTATGTCCTGTGGCAGAGACTGAGAAGTAGAAAATTTAAACAGTGTTTTGTTGTTTTGTTTCAGGAGGCAGATCAGTAGCTCAGAATTTCACGTACTATTAAAGGCTTTACCTAAAGGAGGGTGTCCCACTCAGTTCTCACATGACAGAACTTTTCAAATTTTAGAGTTCATTTTTCTGGTACCCTCCGGTGAGAGATGTGAGGAGAAAGAACAAAAATGTTCAAAGCAGTAATAGCTTCTAGACCTCTGCTGACTGCCTTTGGAGGAGATGTACTAGTCAAAACACAGGAAATCTTTAGGTAATGTTCCTATAGATAGAATAATGATACCAAAGTTTAATTTTGCACAATATAGAACAAAGATCTTGAATTCTCCAGTTAAACTTCTCTAAACTTGGTCTAATTAAAGGCTACTAGAATGGCTGAAAGGAAGGATTTAACTTCCATCTTAAATCTTGTTCTTTTGAACTATGGATTCCATTTAGAAAAAGAGTGCATCGACTATAATTTTGAAATAAGTACTACCTGAAATATATGCATAGGCATTTTTAAATAAATCTCTGACAATTGCCTGAAATACCTTAAAATTCTGTAGAATATTAAGCATCAACAAAGGAAGCACTACCCAAATTTATCTATGGAGATTCTGTAACAACTGACCTACTTGCTCAGGGAAGTATCACAAATTCGCAATCTTTTTCAGCCCAGAGAGCTTCAAAAATACTCCAGTCCCTTCTCAATTCAGGTTTCGGGTATGCAAAGTCTTAAAAACTAAGTCATGTCTGAAACCTTAAATCTTTCAGTGCCAAGATGTACGGTTCTTTACCCCCTAATAAAGGCTACAGATGGAACCTTAGTGATCACCCACACTGATAGCGATCAGTCTCTCATTTTCTCCAGTCAATTTAATATTTAAAGAGAATTTGAACTGTAATTCCAGGTAAGATAGATTTAATTGGGATAGATTCCCAGTCAAGTTATAACAAAAACATTAACAACTTACTCCATTACAACCTCTTCCTATTTAAACATAGTAAGGCTGTTTTCAAGGGTTTATTCCCTAGGGTAATTAAACTGCCTCTTATCGAACTTGGCTACCAAAAGAGCATTTAAATGGGAAATATTTTTTTTTTCTCTCTCTCTTCCATTTCTTGCCGGCATACTTTAATTTGCCGGCGGAGCGTTTGGCCGATTCCACGCCAAATTAATTAGCGGACCCGACCCTGCTCGGTGAGAAGGGGGGGGTTTGTACCCGGCCTCGTCGGTGCTCCGGGTTTACACCGAGAACCCTGCTGAGGGCGACGGAGACCGGTTACCGAGGTGCTGGGGCCGCCTCGGGGCGGGAGATCAGCCACCGCCGCGCCTTCCCCATGGCGACGGAGCCGCCTCACCGCCCCCGCGGCCCGCTCCCCCGCCGCCCGGCCCGGCTGGCCTGCGCCTGAGGGGAGGCCGTTAAGGCGGGGGAAGCGGCCGTTAACTCCCAGGCGCGCGCGCGGCCCCGCGCCCCTTTCTAGGCGGAGCCGAAGCTCCCGCCCGGCGGCGGCCCGGCCGGTTCCTCGGGAAGCGAGCATCCCCCTCCCGCCGCCCAGCTGAAGGAGGGAGCGCGGCCGCCGGTGGGGGCGAGGCGAGGCGGGGGCGGTAATTTCCCCCTGAAGATCCCCGGCCGGCAGGGGACGGGCGGGACGCTCCTCCAGGGAGCAGTCGAGTCCGCCGCTAGAGCGGCCGTCGCGCTAGGGCGCTCTGGCAGGCGCCGCGCGCTCCTCTCGGTGGTCAGGCCCGCCTCCCCGGCTGCGTGCGGCAGGGGCAGCGAGCGGCACGGCGGTGCGGGCTCCGCCATGATGAACAGCGGCGGCATCGGGGTGCCGCTGGGCTTCCCCTTGGGCCCCACCTCGGTCATCCAGGTCACGAACCTCTCCTCGGCAGTGACCAGCGAGCAGATGCGGACACTCTTCGGCTTCCTGGGCGATATCGAGGAGCTGCGCCTCTATCCCCCGGAGTAAGTGGGGTCTGCGCCGGCCTCCGGAGCGATAGAGACTTGGGAGGAGGAGGAGGAGGCCTAGAGGGGCCGGGCGGGCGGAGGGAAGGGAAGAGGCAGAAGGCCCTACGTGCCATCTTGAGTGCGGGCAGCGGGGCCTCCCGGGGGAGCGGGGGCGGGTCACGTGGTGCCACCCCTTTGTACGGCCGGGGCGCAGGGAGAGAGGATCCGCGCCCGCACTTAAGATGGCGGCGCCAGCCCGGGGGAGCCGGGCAGCACCGCGGCGCCTGCACAGCGCCGGGTTTTGTGTTCCCGTGGCGGCGGCGGCGGCCTCCAGGGCTGCAGCCTCCCGCTGTGAAGGGTGCCCGGCACCGAGTCACAGCCCCACGGCCTGGCGAGAAGCGTCCCCGGAGCGCTTCCCCGGCACAGGTCTCTTCCCCTCCTTTTCCTCAAAACCCCTTTTCTGTGGCCCACCTTCCTCTCCGCTCGAACTGTTGTTTTTTTGTTCGAAGGGATCTGTTCCCCGAACAAGGGGTACTCGAACAGAAGCCAAAATATTTGTTCTTAGGAGCACGGAACCTTCCTTATCTTGTGCTCAGAAATGCCCCTAATAAGACGTGTGCAGTAAATGGAAGTTAATAACGGACACTACATGTTTCTCTAAATTGTAGCTGTTGTTAT